>NC_056731.1:1590865552-1591165552 GCF_019279795.1 Protopterus annectens
CTGTAGGCATGTAAGCTGATGTAATAGGCATCACAAGGTATTATTGTAGTCCTCACCCCCAACCAGGGGTGTGAGTGTCCAACGCAAACGCCAAATGCAGTGCATATACACAGCTGTTGTCGTAGGCAACACGGCCAGCTGTGGACCTTCCCTGCAGCCATCCTGCACATTCCTGGATAATCCCCCTACTAACACCCCCCCTTTGTGCCCCATGCACACCACGTACCTATCAGCCCTGTTCCATTTCTATTAATGTACGGGTACACGTAGTTGACACTCTCTTCCCCCACTATATTGCCAGTATCTGGAACCCCAACAGGACACATGTAACTAACACATGAAGGAACACCACAAGCACACCTGGAGCAACACAGGCTCACCACCTTGCGAAACTCTCCCCCCCACCTCACACTCTATACCACTACATCAACTAGTGATACCGACACCTATTGTCCTGCCTCGCATACAAATCCCAACGTCTGACATACCTTCCCTATTGCTCCCCATCCAATTATATCTACGGGCTACTATACAGTTACAATGTCACCCTTACTACCTACCTACTCCTTAGGTATTTGCCTCTACTGTACCACACAGGTATGGAATAACTACACCTATCCCGAATACCTGCATGTAGCCTATCCAGACCTGTGAAGCAGGAATCCAACCTCACCTTAAACTGACTTTTGTCAGCAGTTATACCTGACATGTAAACCTGACCTAAGCATGGATAATAACGACAGTTTAACGTAAACTAAGCATGATTAATGAGGGACATAGCTATGTTATGTCTGTTATCCTCTATGAATGTGAACACTCCAGTATTAATTGGGATACGTAGCTGGGGTCAATGTGGAGCTCTACACCCTGGGCCACCACTGACAATGGACAAGCATACAGTCCGAGTGTCCCGGTTGACAGATGTGAACAAAATGCACGATGTTGCGTGTGCGTATATGGGAGCAAGCAGGTGTAAGCCTGTTTGGCCACTGGTGTGCGAGTCCCACACGGGTGAAGCAATGTAGAGGCTAACTGAGTGTAAGACGCCGCAACCAGAGCTCAGAAATGCTGTGCTTTGTGCAAACAAGCGCATACTCGCCTACACATGTACTACAGTGCCTTAGTCACTCTGTAGCCAACAGCTGTTGCTGTGGCCATTAACAAAGTAATCTGCACTGCCAGGTCGCAAACCCACGACGCTGCACAATATAGTAGACGTGAGTTCCACTAAGCCATGGCGGATACACATTCAGTTGCTGTGATCACAAACACTTCATCCAGCACAAGCATCCAACAGTGTAGGAAATGTATATAAGTGTGTAGATTAATACCAGAACACATGTCCATTGCTCAACCACAGTATTATGAGCAGTCTATGTGCAGCACAGAACAGTGCCTGTCCAGTCATACTGTGCACAGAACAGTGCCTGTCCAATCATACTGTGAGAACAGTAGTCCTACATAATACTGAAGGGAATAATGATAAACGGTGCACTCCGTGGGGGAGTGTGAGCGTGCTTCATGCACAGTATGTCACACCTGGGGCATTGGTTCCGTGGAACCAGGAGATGAGGCTGGCCAGGTGTGTGAGCAAACTGCTGCTGCACAATACCCTGGCAGGGTGCTATGAGTGGGAGAAATACTGTAGACCAGCTAGGTCTACTCTTGACACAACAACAGGTCCATCCCTGGCAAGATGAACCAACAGTTGTGGGTCAAATTGATCTCACCACCAGTATTGGAGGAGGATCAAGGGAAGACTGGTACATACATGGACTAAACAGATGAAGAGCCTGCAGACTCTGGGTGGGGACAGTATACTGGAGGTGTACCAAGACGTGCAGAGAGGGAAATGTGTGGAGGTGTGGTATGGCAGGGCTAGCAACCGGGGAATGGATGGATGCTGTGTACGTGGAGCTCGGGGTCCAGGGGAAGGGAACATGGGTATTTCATTACGGTAGACATATGCAAACAAAGCAAAACAGCAATAGTGTAGTGGCCAGAGTATCCACCTAATATGCACGCATTCCTGGGTCGAGTCCTACTGCAGCACATCCTATTTTCCATGTGATATCCGTATGTTAACATTGTTGTGCTGTGTAACCTACTAAGTTAAATTTATGTTTGCACAGGAGTACTGCCTTAAATGCACATGTGAAGTGTCATAATGACTAAGGCACTAGTAAGCATGTGTAAGCGCATAACAGCAGTAGTATGCATGGATAAGCAGTTGTAAGTATGTGTACGTGTATTCATGCATGGGTAGGCATTGCCTACATAGATTGAGCTAAGTAGATGCTAGCTGAGTGTAAGGAAACACAACCCGAGGTTACCATTGCTTAGCTCTGCGCAAACCCGCGCACACCAGCGTACGACCACTCAAATGTCAATAACTCACTCTGTATCCGACAGCCGGTGTTCTGCCCTGAAACACAATATACAGCCTTTAGAAGGCCCACACCCGGGACGCTGCACATCATACACTACGTGATTTACCATTAAACCATAACAGATGTACATAACCACTCATTCCACATACATATCATCCAACACAATCAGTCAGCAGCACAGGGAAAGTAGTAATAACACACCACACAACCTCTTAATGCATGAATCCCAGATATAGTGCACCACAATGTGGGTACATATAGGGATATCTGTTATATCCTGCTCTAATACACTTCAAACATTACAAGTTACACAGTTATGTGTGGTAGAACACATATATTGCTGGAGATGATACGTATGAAACACATACATGTCGGCACGAATGACTGACCTCAGTCCTAAGGTCATCCATGTAAATTGCCAAGAGAATGAGGTACAGGCCACACATATAGGCCGAACATATATGGACAGCTATACATCTATAAATGTAGAGAACTAGACAGCTATAAGTATATATATGTATGTATGACTCACAAATAGCCATATAACAGCAATCATGCATAGATAGATTAATATGTTCAGTGTATGTATCCATATATATATATATATATATATATATATATATATATATATATATATATATATATCTACATACATACACATATATATATATATCTACATGCATATATATATAAATATATATATATATATATATATATATATATATATATATATATACATAGCTAGAGCTATATCAATGTCCAGTTCTATCCTTCTATATATGGGGGTGTAACATATATACTTATGCAGATGTACATATGTGTGTATATATATATATATATATATCTATGTGTGTGTGTGTGTGTATATATATATATATATATATATATATATATATATATATATATATATATATATACATATATATATATATATAATCTATATACACATACAGATGGACATGTGTATATGATTTCCACATGGGAACAGACTCCTGGCCTACTCAGTACTATATAACAGACCATTAGCACAGTTAATGGGGGTGGGGGCACAAATGAAGGACACCTGGTAATTACTGCTATGTAACCCCCCCCCCCCCCAGCCCTAACGGATATGCTGTGTAATCCAATATCCAGCACATGCAGTACTTGACAGCAGGACCCACCACAACACAGCTATAATGCTCCAACAGTTATCCATGTCACCTCTACATGTCAGGCCAATATCTGTAACATATCATAGGTTCATAGGTAGGTACTAGGCTATCGGCCCAAGGACCTACGTAAGCCTAGCCAACAAGGTTCCCTGGCTTACACCACCCAAGAAAGTTATTTTCCTGTGCCACTGTCGAGCAGAGACACAGAAGTGATCCCCGGGGTGTATTTCTTATTTCCCATCCACTCATCAAGATTTTTCTTGAAGAGTGCTAATGAAGAACTTTGCTTGACATAGATAGGTAGCCTGTTCCAGAGTATGAGAAGTCTCTGGGACAGGAATCTATCCCTCCAGCATGTCCTGTTTATTGTGGTGACAAGGTTTAGGTCCCTAGAATGTGTAGCTCGGAGGGATTGGGATTTCTTTAGGTGTAGCATGTCCAACAGCTCTGGGTTTGACATAGCTTTATATGTTAGGCAGAGATCACCTCAGAGTAGGCGATATGCTACTGAGTAAAACTGGAGTTTTTTGAGGCGGTCAGTGTAAGGCATTTGTTTGAGGCCAGTAATCCTCTTTATGAGGTATTTCTGTGGCCTTTCCAGCTGCTGCAGATGTCTTGTGAGGTACATTCCAAAAGGGGCATTGAACTCTATAATAGGTCTAATGAGTGTCGAGTAGAGGGGAGCAATGACCTCTTTTTTCCTGGATGAGAACCCTTTTATGATATGGTGTGCCACGTAGAAAGACTTCCTGACTACTGTGGCGATGTGACCATCAAAGGAGAGACTACTGTCCACCTGGGTCCCAAGGTCTCTTATTACACATTCAGTGTTAAGTAGATTGCTGCCTATGTGGTAGTTCATGGGTATAGAGTTTTTACCAAAGGGGATGACACTGCACTTTTTGGCACTGAGCTTGAGGCCATGGCTCAGACATCAGGCATCTGTCTCAGCGAAGCCCTTCTGTAGGATGTCTACATCATTTGGGGACTTGACTATGGCTCCTAGTTTTCAGTCCTCTGCGAACTTCATTTGCCAGAGGCCTTCTGTGTTAGCCTGTACTTCAGAGAAGTAGATACCAAACAGGGGAGGTCCCAGGACGGAACCCTGTGGTACTCCACTTGTCACTGCTTTGAGGTCAGATTTGGAGTCTGCAGCTTTTACAGTGTGGGTTCTGTCAGTGAGCCAGTTGTCAACCCATCTTGTGACATAGGGATTTATACCTAGTTTAGTGAGTTTAGCTATAATTCCAGAATGGGGAATGGTGTTGAAAGCCTTGGCGAGGTCAAGATAGGCTGTGTGAACCACCTTACCCTCATCTACGGCTTTGGTGACTGCCTCAAAGAAGTTGATCAAGTTCAGGAAGCATGATCTGCCTTTCACAAACCCGAACTGGGTGGGATCCAGAGTTTGGAGGTTACCAATGTCTTTGTTTATGAGTTCCATGATGATACGTTCCATGGCCTTGCAGACCAGGTTCGTCAGGCTAATAGGCCAATAGTTCCTGGGATCAGTGGTGGCTCCCCCTTTGTGGAGGGGGATAACTGTTGCTGTGTGCCATTCAGTGGGCACAAAGCCTGATGCGACGCTATTATTGAACATGGTGCTTAAGTGGGGAGCCAGTTTGTGTAAAACGCAGCCTGGGATGTTGTCTGGTCCCATGGATACTGTGTTTTTGGCTTTAGACAGTGCAGCTTTTACCTGCATAGTTGTGATTACAGGGACTCTGCATTCTTCCTGTATAGATATTGGCCCTTTAGGGGGTGAGGGGGGTAAAGTTAACACTGAACCTATCTGCCAGGATGTTGGCAATATCAGTTGGTTCTGTAATTGTTGTGCCGTTGTGCTGTAACTCAGAGCAGATCTGGGTGTTGCCATCGAGATTCTTGATATAGCTATAGAATGATTTGTGGTTGTCCTTAGAATTAGTGACTATTTTGTTTTTGTAGTTTGCTTTGGAGGATCTTATAAGGGATCTCAGCCTCTTACTGAGGCTGACCAGGGAGCTCCTCCACTCATGAGATTTTACTCTCTTTTGCAACAGTTTCTTCCTTCTGTTGTACAGTTTGTTTATGGCAGGGGACCACCAGATTGGCTTCCTTTTTTTGGAGGATAGCGTCTTGGTTCTGTTTGGGATAGCACGATCCATGCATTCGTGTAAGTGCTTCTAGAGTGCATTTGTGTCGGATTCACCAGTTGTAACTGTATTGTCCATCTGCATGGGTGTCATGAAGTTCACCACTTCTGTCTTAGGAAGCATGAAGTTGGCTTTGGAGAAATATTTTACCGTGGTTTCCTTAATGGGGGATGGGGATGGGATGTGAATATCAAGGGTGATTAGCTTATGGTCGGATCGGACCAACAAGGAGTTGACTTTAGGTGTGGGACACTGGTCACTCATGTTGGTAATGACTAGGTGTAGGATATTGTTGCCCCTGGTGGGGGTGTGGATAAGTTGATCCAGGGCATTGGAGTTTATGAATTCCAGAAAGCGTTGAGTTAAGGAGTTGGTACACAAGTAGATTTCCCAGTTAATGGTGGGGTAGTTGAAGTCGCCCATTATTAGGGTGTTCGGTTGAACCCTAATATTTTCCAGTACATCAAGAAAAGAGGAGTGGGAATTCTGGGGCATGGTGGGGGATCTGTAGCAAGCTTCAATTTGGATTGCAGTTTTGCCCAGAGTTAGTTACACTTGGATAACCTCTGATGCATTATGCTGAGCAACTAGCCTGGAGGTGTGGATATCCTTAATGAATATGGACACACCTCCACCTTTGGTGTTTCGGTCCAGGTTACATGGCCGAAAAGGGTGGTATGAATTATAGCCTGGTAGTGCAGGGGTGCTCTCTGGTGCCTTGAACCAGTCACTGCAAAGATATCGATTTTAAGGAGTGCCTCGAGTGAGTGCATTTTGACATTTAGACTTCTAGCACTGAGTAGCATTACCCGCAGTTTTTGCTTGCCTGTTCCTGTTACGGTGGTGAATTTGTTATTTGAATCTTGCCTAAAAAAGGCACTATAGGGGCAGCAAGAGCTTTAGCCAGTATCCGGAATCCCAGGGGCGACAGGTGCAGGCCATCTGTGGCAAAGCATCGTGGTCTGTCGACCATGTCATCCCAAGCAGATAGATACTGGATCCCCTTGGAATGACACCAGAAGCTTAGCCAATTGTTGAAGTTAATCATTTTGTCCATGAACTGCGGTATCATTCTGGGAAATGGCAGAATGCTACTCAGGGCTAGGGTCATACCTGCCTTGGCTACAAGATCGGAGAGCTCTTGTATGTCTCTTTTCATGTAGTCCAGTGAAGTATGTCTCAGGTCATTCAAATCAACATGGACAATGACAGAGTCATATTTGTACTTGTTGTGGAGTGACCTGAGTGCGTCGGTTATGTGGCGGATCCTGGCACCCGACAGGCAGCTGACAGTAACCTTCTCCTTGTTTAGCCTGGTGAGTGGGACATCAGTGTGCCTGACTATAGAGTCACCTATGACTAGTGTGTTGGGTACATTGTTTTGCCTTATTGGCTGTGGTTGAGTGGCACACTTAGTCTGTGGGCTGTGTGTCATTTGGGTTGTGTTGGAGGATGGAGGTTGCTTACGTTTCTGCTTTGGAGGTCTCTGTTGCTTAGACAGATTATTATTGAAAGCTTCCGCAAATGTTTTTGTGTTACTATGTGTGGATTTTGATGAAATAGATTTAGTGAGACTATGTGATGAGTGTGGTTTGGTGCAAATGTTTACCTTCTCCTCATGACTGTCAAGTTCAGTCTTGGTTGGAGAGAGCTTTACCTCCAGTTTGGCTAGATAAGTGCATCTCTCACAGGTTGTAGTGATGGGTGGTAAGAGGAGAGGGTTGTCTGTGTTCATGAGGCAATTTCTACATTGTCTCAAGATGCCCAGATTCATCAGATAGACAGGAGAGAACACTGGTAGCTGACCCTTGGACATGCCTGAATTAAAAACTATTTTCCTCTAGATAAGTGAGGAAAGTGAGTAGAAGAGCTGTTTTCCTGTAAGCAAGTGAGAAAAGTAAGTACAAAACCTGTTTTCCTCTAGGTAATGAGGAAGGTTGAGTGCTACAGTAATTAGTAGCTTATTTAGTGCTTACAAGTTTTGAACAAGTGCTCAGCACGAATAAGCAAATTTAAGTGCTAAAACTACGAATCTGTACCTGCACTAGACGAGTTACAGGACAGAAACAAGTGCAAATATAGGCTTTCAAATCAGAAAGTTGAGAGAGATGGAAGAGATTGCCCAAACGGCCAATAACTACAATTTCTGGGCCAGAACTACTCCTTATGTGGTAGACAGGTTACCTAGTGCTTACCACTCCCACTGATAAGCTAGAAGGCTTCCCTCCAACACAGAAAGGCTTGGGGGGCTCAGAAGCATACATACAGTCCTGGATACAGCAAATCTGTATCTGGAACATTAGTTACAGGAAAGGTAGGAAAGAGGCTTACAGTTTTTTGTTTTGTTTTTTACAGAAAAGTAGCAAAAACATTAGTAAAAACAATTCACATGCAGTGCAAGCTAGCACACTTGAGTATGTAGCAATATTAGACCAAACACAGTTTAAAAAATGCAATTAAATTAAAAAGGACTAAAAGTAAGTGCAGAAAGAGTTTATTAGGTAGAATGTGGTAAAGATATGGGACTGGTGGAGTGTCCCAGATCAAATCTACAGTGGGGCGGGCAACTGCAAAAGCCACCAAATTTAAACTACAAGCCAAAAATAGGGAGGGTGGGTGGAGGTTTCAGCAGAGTTCTAAGCAACAACTCACAGTACAAACTCTAAAACCAAAAAAAATATATACTCAACTCTGTATATTTGCAGATAGATTGGAAAGCAGTCTCTCAAAACAGGGAGACAACAGTTTCTACAGACATCTAAGCAACAATTAACAAACTCTAAAACCAGAAATACGCCATTGTACCACAGGGAATGTTTTCCGACTCAGCAAAGCTCCTCGTGGTCCTGCAGAGTGGTGCTAGCAGCAGAGTGATGAAAAAGAGTGACTGCTACCTGATTAAGTATTCTTTTACTGCCTGTATATTAGTGACTGCATATTCTCACCGAAAAGCGAGTTTGTAACTGCTGTACTACTTCAAAAAAGCTTGTTATTGCATTTTTTGCTTACCTGCACTTTAAAGTTCTTTTTGTTGTTTAATTTAACTGTTTGAGGCTGCCCACTCAAGTGAGCTAGCCCGTGCAAATCATTTACTGTGTTTCCCTGCTGATATCTGTTACTGTCTAAAAAAGGAAAAAAAAAAACAAAAAAAATATCCTTGTTTCCCGCCTTTTCTGAGCTAGAATAGTTCTGTGTTCAGGTTTTGCTGGCTTCTGGGCTTTAGTACAAGTTCCTGTGTTGCCCATATCCTTACTTGGATAGGAGGAAGCTTCTCTGTTCACCAGTGAGAGTGGGGAGCTTTGAGCAGCCTATCTGTCCCTAGAGGAGTGGTCTCAGCCCAGAAACTAGTTGTTTATTGGCCATTTTGTGCTAATTCCTAGCTCTTTCAAGTCCCCTGCTTTAAAACCCGCTTTAGCACGGTTTTGCTCTTTTTTCCAACTCAGCAAAGCTCCTCGTGGTCCTGCAGAGTGGTGCTAGCAGCAGAGAGACAAAAAAGAGTGACTGCTACCTGATTAAGTATTCTTTTACTGCCTTTATATTAGCAACTGCATTTTCTCGCCGAAAAGCGAGTTTGTAACTGCTGTACTACTTCAAAAAAGCTTGTTATTGCATTTTTTGCTTACCTGCACTTTAAAGTTGTTTTTGTTGTTTAATTTAACTGTTTGAGGCTGCCCACTCAAGTGTGCTAGCCCATGCAAAGAATTTACTGTGTTTCCCTGCTATCTGTTACTGTCTAAAAAAAAAAAAACAAACAAAAAAAATATCCTTGTTTCCCGCCTTTTCTGAGCTAGAATTGTCCTGAGTTCAGGTTTTGCTGAATTCTGGGCTTTAGTACAAGTTCCTGTGTTGCCCATATCCTTACTTGGATAGGAGGAAGCTTCTCTGTTCACCAGTGAGAGTGGGGAGCTTTGAGCAGCATATCTGTCCCTGGAGGAGTGGTCTCAGCCCAGAAACTAGTTGTTTATTGGCTGTTTTGGGCTAATTCCTAGCTCTTTCAAGTCCCCTGCTTTAAAACCCGCTTTAGCAAAGTTTTGCGCATCGCACAACATCGCGCAATGTAGCGCAGTGCCGTTTAAGCAGTTTTGAACAATTCCCGGCTCCACAAAGTCTGCTCTTCAATTTTTCCCTTAGAACTAGCTAAACTCTCAAAGTAAGCACTAAGCCTTCATTCTACAGCCCAGCACTTACTAAAATTTCTCAGTAACCACTAACAAATTTTAGCACTACACCCTCTGATACTATCCAGAAGTACCAGGTTCCCTATTCATCCATTCCAGTCAGTCAATAAACCAGCTCCTTAAACTATCCAGGCATGTCCAAAGCGCAGTTTCAGGTATACTCTCCAGTCCAGCTGGTGAATCTGGGAATCTTGAGGCAATGTTACAATTGCCTTATGTACACAGACAACCCTCTCCTTTTTCCAACAAACTCAAATATTTGTGAGAAATACAACTATACAGCCAAACTGAAGGCCGAGCTCTCTCAATCCAAGACTGGAACACTCAGTCAGGAGGAGAAGGAAACCACTCGCACCACAAATCCAGTCACACATAGACATAACACACCAGCAAACAAGACACATAAACACACAAAAACATACTCAGAGGCTCTAAATATAAATGTGCCAAAGCAACAGAGACCTCCAAAGCAGACACCCAAGCAACCGCCACCCCACAATAACTTACACGTATCACATACCTCACGAAGTCAGTGTGCCACACAGTCGCAGCCCCTAAGGTTAAATAACACAGCTAATACACTAGTAATTGGAGGCTCTATAGTCAGGCACACTGACGTCCCACTCACCAGACTGAACAAGGAGAAGGTCACTGTAAGCTGCCTGTCGTGAGCCAGGATCTGCCACATAACACAGGCACTCAGGTCACTCCAGAGCAGGTACAAATATGACACTGTCATTGTCCATGTTGGTGTGAATGACCTGAGATGTACCTCCCTGGACTACATGAAAAGAGACATAGAGGAGCTCTCTGATCATGTAGCCCAGGCAGGTATGACCCTGACCCTGAGTAGCATATTGCCCTCACCAAGAATGATGCCACAGTATAAAGACAAAATGATCAATTTTACAATTGGCTAAGCTACTGGTGTCATTCAAAGGGGATCCAGTGTCTGTCAGCCTGGGGTGACATGCTAGACAAACCACGTTGCTTCGCCAGAGACGGCTTGCACCTGTCACCTTTGGGCTTTCAAGTACTGGCTAAGGCACTTGCCACCCCCATAGTGCCTTTTTTAGGCAAAGCCCAAAAGTCAAACCCACCCCCATAGACAATACCAGAAACAAGAAACTAAGGGTAATGCTACTCAATGCCAGAAGTCTAAACCTCAAGATGCTTGCACTCGAGGCACTCCTCAGTATGGAGACAATCGATATCTGTGCATTAACAGAAACCTGGTTCAAGGCTCCAGAGAGCACCCCAGCACTACCAGGATTAAACTCATACCATTCTTTTCGGCCCCAGAACCCAGACCGGACCACTAAAGGTGAGGGAGTATCCATTTTCATCAAGGATATCCACACCTCCAGGTTAGTGGCATTGCACGAGGCAGCAGAAACCATCCACGTGCAACTAACAGTAGGCAAAGTTGCTTTTCAGTTCATAGCCTGCTACAGATCACCCACCTCGTCTCAGGAACCCCATTCGGCATTCCTGAGAACACTGGAGAATATAAAGGTCCCACCAAACACAATGATATTGGGGGATTTCAACTACCCAAACATTGACTGGGAAAACTACTCAAGTCCCAGCTCTTTTGCCCAACGGTTCCTGGAGGTTATAAACTCAAATGCCATGGAACAACTGGTCACCACTCCCACAAGAGGGGACAACATATTAGACTTGGTCATCACCAACATGGGGGCTCAATGTTCTACACCAGAGGTAAATCCCTCATTGGTAAGATCAGACCATAAACTTATCACAATGGGCATCCACATCCCGACACCACCCCCAGCAAAGGAAACCATTGTGATAGATTTCTCCATAGCAAACTTCACACTTCTCAAGACCGAGGTGGAAAGTTTGAAAGCCCCCGGGCAAATGGAAAATGGTACCCAAACCGCAGAATCCTTTACAAAGGCACTCTATGAGCACCTACAGGAATGCATGGATTGTGCCATCCCAAGTAAAACAAAGACTCACTCCTCCAAGAACAGGAGGCCAGTCTGGTGGACCCCGGCCGTAATCAAGCTATACAATAGAAGGAGGAAGCTATTACATGACAAGGCAAAATCCCATAAAGGGAAGGAATCCTTGATCAGTACCAGTAAGAAACTTCGATCCCTTATAAAATCATCAAAGGCCAGCTTCGAAAGAAAAATCGCCAAAGACTCAAAAGATAATCACAAGGCATTCTTTAGCTACATCAAAAATCTGGGTGGCAGCTCACAGATCTGCTCTGAGCTGGTGCATAATGGCACAAAATACACTGAACCCACAGACATTGCCAACATCCTGGCAGACAGGTTCAGTGCAAACTTCACCCCCCCTTCCCCCCCAAAAGGGCCTGTGTCTATCCCAGAAGAATGCAGTCCCCCAGACATCACAGACTCACAGGTGAAAGCAACCCTCTCCAAAGTAAAAAACACAGCATAAATGGGACCAGATGGTATCCTGGGCTGTGTCTTACATGAGCTCCAAAATGAACTAAACCCTCACATGAATTCACTGTTCCAACTCAGCCTTACCACAGGTTATGTACCCAAAGAATGGCGTACAGCAGCAGTGATCCCGCTCCACAAAGGTGGTGCCACAACGGATCCCAGGAGCTATCACCCTATAAGCCTGACTAGCCTTTTCTGCAAGGCTATGGAGCGTATCATCATGGATCTCATTAACAAAGACATTGGGAACCTCCAAACATTGGACCCCACCCAATTCGGCTTTGTCAAGGGCAGATCTTGCCTCTTAAACCTAGTTGATTTCTTCGAAACAGTTACCAAAGCCTTAGATGAGGGAAAGGTAGTCCACACAGCCTACCTAGACCTCGCTAAGGCCTTCGACACAATACCCCACTCAGGTATCATAAATAAGCTCACCAACTTAAAGATCAACCCATACATCACAAGATGGGTTGCAAACTAGCTCAGGGATAGAACTCACATCATCAGAGTTGCGGGCACCTTGTCCAACTCTAAACCAGTCACAAGTGGCGTCCCACAGGGATCAGTCCTGGGACCACTCTTGTTCGGTATATACTTTTCTGAGGTACAGGCAAACACGGGAGGACTGTGGCTGACCAAGTTCACAGATGACTGCAAACTGGGAGCCATAATTGACTCTCCGGCTGACACAAGCATCCTCCAGAAAGGCCTTACGGAGACTGATACCTGGTGTTAGAACCATGGCCTCAAGCTAAATGCAAAAAAATGTATAGTCATCCCCTTTGGGAAAAACAAAGAGCCCACAAACTACCATATAGGAGGAAATCCACTAATTATGGAAGAAGTAATCAGGGATCTGGGGACCCAAGTAGACAGTAACCTCTCCTTTGACAATCACATTGCCAAAGTGGTTAGAAAGACCTTCTATATAGCCCACCTAATCACAAAAGGGTTCGCATCTAGATCAAGAGAGGTCATCGTGCCCCTCTACTCATCACTTATCAGGCCCATATTTGAGTACAATTCCCCATTTGGGATGTACCTTACCAGACACCTGCAACAGCTGGAGAGACCTCAAAAATACCTCACCAAGAGGATCATGGGCCTCAAACAGTTGCCCTATGCAGCTCGACTAAAGAAACTCTAGCTCTACTCAGTTGCTTACTGCCTACTCAGAGGTGATCTCTGCCTGACATACAAGGCCATGTCCAACCCGGAATTGTTCGACATGTTCCACCTCAAGAAAACCAAATCCACTAGAGCTACACGCTCCAGGGATTTAAATCTTAACACAACAATAAATAGGTGTCCACGCTATGACTGGGATGATAGTAGGAATGCTAGCAGTAGTTAATGACAGGCCATTACCTAACAACCCCTACCCGTATCACAGCAGGACAAAGGCTGCCATATATGTGGCGGACAAAGGCAGGAACACAGGGCTATACCAGCAATATTACAGTTACACACCCTGGAACATGCTGGTGTTACAGGATATGTTGCAACATACCCTTATGCAGGAATACAACATCAGGTACACAAATGGATATAGCCATGTACTGCTAGCACGCAACACACACACACTGCCAGTGTAATATCTGACACAGGACCAGTGTGGGGGACAGGCAACACATGATAGGCACACCTCTGTCCAACTAGAGGACAGGCCCACAGTAGTGAGCTATGCAGGCAGACTGCAGTCCAAGGTAAACTAGTATGTACACACTCACACATCCTGTAATTCCAGTACTATGCAAAGCATTACACCACTCTACTCACAGTCTGACTGTATGTCCCGATCTCCCTACATATATGTGGCTGCCCTGAGTGTGCAGGTTCTCCTGTAAGAGGTATTGCTACCTTCTGTCTGTAACATTGATGCCCACACACAGGAAGGATGTCCATCACACAGGGAATGTACAGGGAATACGCCCACATGATGTAGGGATTCATAGTGGGTGGTTGCCATGACAATGGTAATTGGAAGTAAGATATATATATATATATATATATATATATATATATATATATATATATATATATATATATATATATATATATATATATGTGGCTATCTGGATAAGTACATGTCCATATTGTCCCACTATATGTCCTGGACATGGAGTGTAGCCCTTCCCCAGCCCCTATAGTCCCAATGTAGTAGTGCAAGGGGATGTCTGGTATGTATAGCTGGTATATTAATAAGACATTTGCTACTGTCATTGGGATTGTTGTCACAGACACGGTGTGTGTGGAAGGTGACATCTGCTCATAACATGTGTGCCATTGGCTACTGACAAGACATCCTAAGGTTATCATGGTACAGTATCTGCATATATAGCAGGCTCGACAGCCATGTCACAGCACAGGGTAGGATACACCTGTGTGACAGTGCATAGCCACAACCAATATGAACACAGCCATATATGGTACGCTAGCATAATAGTACAGTATATGAACTATCTGTCCTACACCATCCTCATATGTGCCACTCACAGAATGACCCTACATATACTGGGCTGCTACACAGTCTGGTCTGATGGCTGTCTGTGGTATGGGATATGTGTGTGTATGGCCCTACACACATGTAAGGTAAAATGGTACCATACAGTGGAGCAGCATGTAACAACAGATAGAAGGTGAGCTAGAACAATGACATCTACCACAGTCTGTACACAGGCCATAGTACATATTAACAATACACACACTGCCGACATTCACCATCACTACACAGACCTCAGTACTGTACAAACATCCACAGAATTTCCAGGGTATGGCATTAAGTGTAACCCCTACTGTACATGACATGTATAACACTCTGATATATCACTGGCGTGTAATCAGATATGATAACACTATTTACGGTGTACAGCACATATGCACCAGTTCATGCATGAGATATGTACAAAGGTTGTCAGAGGTGTGGCTGACAGCAAATACACAGGGCCAGTATAGACATGTTGCTGTGATACCATGATTAATCTACCATTGTAACGGGGTTTGTTGCAACATATGTCCCATGAGGGATATGTAGTCAATAACTGTCATGGCCTTCACAATCAACAGACTGCAATCCTCACACTACCTTCTGCTTTCCATGGATAGATGCATCGGGTCTACTTTATGTGCTCGAACTCCGACAATATCGAATACGATATTCTCGACATGAATACACTGAAAGCGCAAAACATCGAAAATGTAAACGGAAATCTCCATAGGTGCAGATTTCCGTTTACTTCAATGTAGTGCAATCTCAGAGTTGGTATATTTAAGTAGCGGGGGCGCAGGGGGGCTTGCCCCCCTGCCTACACTAGTTTAAATTCTTTTTTTTGTGGGTTTTTTTTTTTTTTGGACTTTGATTGTTTAGTTCGATGCATATGGCTCGATCCTATGCATTCGAGCTATTAAACTTTCGAGCTCCTAAAATAGACCCGATGCATTGTGGCTAACACATGACACCAAAGGCACAACACTGCCCAGTCTGCAGATGAGCCTGCAGATGGGGATTCCTGATATACACGGAACTGACATGGCAGGTATTGCGATATGTACGACAGGCATATCCAAACAAACACTGTTAATCAAACATTACTCCATATGCAGTATAGCAGCACTTACAGTTCGTAGTCAGGTCAGGCACATCCCCCTCCTGTTTGTTGCCCTCTTCCCACAGTGTATGTTGTTAGAATTAAATCGCCAACCCATCTGAAATGCTGTTTTCCAAACGACAGTTCTAGCTCCTGCTCACAGTGACAGACAAGGGCCAACACCACCAGGATGTTTCCAGGTATTGGAGTGCGTTTCCATGCAAGTGGCTCTGGGAATGTTACCACACCTGTTCCTCATGCAATCGGCTACGGAAGGGCTGCAATTTGTGCTGAGGCCATCAGCTGATCATGAGCATCACGTTAAATACACATGCTGCTGCCTAAGCAATGCAGGTGTGGCCCTCCACTTCCGCCAGAGAGGGAGTGGGGGAAGCAGACAGAGGCGAATACATGTCAGGGAGGGGTGGAGGGTAAAACCGATGCATGTTTGTGTCACACACCTACCAGCAAAGGGTATCAAACATCTGGCAGCTATGTAGTGCTATCACAGTTCGATGCTGTAATTGGATGCGCCACATGGGTTATCTGGTGGGGAGCACTCAGAACATATATGTGATGGTGAGTGACATCTGCAACAGGGATATGGTAGATATACAGTAGGTGACTTACATGTGCCTGTCTGCATGAACAGGTGCCAGCATCAGCACAGGCACACTCACACAGGGATGCACACACATTAACACACTTGGCAGGGCCAGGAGTGCAACCCGTCACTAGTGGGATTGCCACAATACATCAGTGTGCAGGGAACAAATGTACCACATGGGTGATACGGAGGTTTTATGGGCAGTGAGTATGAGGGGGTGTCAGACATAAGGCAGCATACTTCACTGTGCCCTGGGGGGAGTAGTGCATGTGGATGTGGACATACGCACCATACAACACACACACGAACACACATGGTCCAGTTTGGACATGCATGGGTGCATGTCTGCACGGGTGTGTGGTGGCCAACAGTGCCAGCAGGCTATACAAGGGTAGGCGATGAATATACCTTGGCATCAGCCCACATGACAATGGTCTGCATTGTGGCACAGGCCTGTATCTTCTGCATTTGCCCACACAGGTGGGTATTGCATCCGTCTTCCAGTCACCTGGGTGACTATTGTGTGTGGTCAATGCTGTGCATCACTTGCCATGTATGTGTTCCCTATTCCATGACTTGGATGATGTCTAGGATGTGCACACCTCCCACATGCATGTACAGTGACATGTGGAACTGTACCTGGGGTGTCTGGCCCATGCTGCGAACACAGCCTATCATCAGATGTGCCAGTCTTGCCCATTTGTGGCAGGGAGTGGTACTGGTCAGCAGATTTACCCTGCACCTACATTGATAGCATGCTAACAGCATTTCCTGATGTCACTGTCATCTGTCCATACAGGCCATGTTGTCAGGCATGGTATGTCCGTTGTGAGTCACATGTGAAGGCACAGTGGGGTTGCTAACTGTGATTGGCAGGCCTTGATGTCACATGTATGGGTATGGCTTTGCACCCCAGCCTCTCAGCCATTTACATCTTTTGCTAACTGTGATTGGCAGGCCTTGATGTCACATGTATGGGTATGACTTTGCTCCCCAGCCTCTCAGCCATTTACATCTGTTATCCCTGTATGGCTGACATTGTGATATATAGTAGGGACACCATAAATTAAATTAGCAAAACCCCTCTACATTGCCCGCAGACTCACAACCACCACTACACAGGATATGATTTACAAACACACACACACACACACACACACACACACACACACACACACACACACACACCTGTCATGTCTGGGAGTAGAACCCCTACCTAACTAGTTTACTACACTATAGCTACGCAATTATATTACGCACCACGGACATTACTGAAGTACATCTTCCCCAAAGATGTATTTCACAATTAATGACATCAGCAGGACTACCAAAGTAGGGCATTTGTAACGTACTGCGAGTGAGTAGCCTTTAATGCATTGCTCCATACACAGAGACACACACATCACATCCGGAACTGGCATGGATGGAGATGGAAAATTACCATCATTCTAAATCACACTACAGCAGTACGCAGTTACAGAACGCGCTACGGCGATTACTGGGCTATTACATTCCCAGAGGTGTACTTTTAGGTGAGTGACATCAGCAGCCTTGGCAAAGTAGAGTGTTTGTATTGTATGGAGTATGAGTAGCCTAAAAAGCATTGTTCTCTACCCAGATACACACACACGCACACTCACACAGTTGCCAGGGCTGGGGTTCAAACATCTACCTAACTAGTTTATCACACTACAGCAGTACGCAGTTACAGGACGCTGTACGGCAATTACTGGGCTATCATGTTCCCAGAGGTGTACTTCTAGGTGAGTGACATCAGCAGCCTTGGCAAAGTAGAGTATTTGTTTTGTATGGAGTGTGAGTAGCCTAAAAAGCATTGCTTTCTACGCAGTCAGACAAACACATACACAGACTCACACACAAACACACACAGTTGCCAGGGCTGGGGTTCGAACACCTACCTAACTAGTTTATCACACTACAGCAGTACGCAATTACAGGACACGCCACGGCAATTACTGAGCTGTCACATTCACAGAGGTGTACTTCTAGGTGAGTGACATCAGCAGCCTTGCCAAAGTTGAATATATATATTGCACAGAGTGTGAGTAGCCTAACAAGCATTTCACTCTACATAGTCAGAGGCAGACAGGCACACACACAAACAGACACTCACACAATTGACAGGTCTGCGGTTAGTACTACTACCTAACTGCTCTGTCACTACAGCAGTACACAGTTATGGGATGCGCCATGCATTTTACGGAGCTGTAGCTCTCCCAAAGGTGTAATTCACATTGGATGACCTCAGCAGGCTTGTCATACTACTGCTATGGGGAGAGCAGTGTGTGCATGGGCCAAACCCCATTCATGTAGGGGTTGACATGCCACATGCGGGCACACACGGGGTCATATGTCACAGGTGCGTGTATACAGCTACTAGATGGCTGCTTCCTTGTACAGTCTTGATGCACAGCTGGCACGTACACCACATAGTCTGTCATGCTGACAGGTATTGGTGGCTAGTATCCGCAGTAGGTTACATCCGCACCTCATATGTTGGGGGCCCTTTGGCTGTGTGCCAGTTGGGACAGGTCCACATGGCTCCTTGTCACAGTCACTCTCTTCCACACATCTATGCCCGTGTACCTGTGGCTTATTATAGTGTGTTGTCCTTACATATTTGTCTGTATTCCTATCCACTGTGTGTAAGGCAGGAGTGGTGCATGCTGGTCCACTGGTGTTTGCAGGACATGACTGTCATGTGTTTAAGTGTGTGAGCATGCCCAGTATGGCCATCTATGTTGCATATGTGGATCACGTCCAGGTTGTTTGTACTGCGGTGCTGACCGTTTGTTGTACACCAACAGGTAGCATGCTCTGTCTGCGGGGCTACCATTGGTCATTTGCCATTGACTGTTGCTACATTTCTGCATAGCGGGGGGGGGGACACCTGACTGTTTCTACTGTTCTACACAGGAGTGGGGGGGCACACCTGACTGTTACTCTATGTGTACGTTGGATGGGGGGGGGTGCACCTGACACTTGTACACATTTGCTAGGACTGTACTGGTATGTCAGGTACTCCATTTTAGTCTGTAGTCTTATCTATCCTGCTGGCTAGGGCTTACCAGTGTTGTACAGATCCTAGCTTTGTTTACCTACATATTAGTGTCTGACTTCCTAGCCTTTACAACTTACATACGACTGCCTGGCTTGCTGTGGTCTGTCTGTGTCGGCCTGGGGGAGGGGTTAACCATAGGTCACATTCAGAGGGGAAAACATACTGGACCTGATCATCACCAACATGGGGACTCTATGCTCCAGACCAGAAGTGTATCCCTCACTGGTAAGATCAGACCATAAACTAATCTCACTGGATATTCACATCCCGACCCCACCCCCTGCCCAGAAAACCACAGTGAAAAGCTTCTCTAAAGCAAATTTCACACTCCTCAAAACTGAGGTGGAATCCTTCAAAGCCCCCGGGCCTGTGGAAAATACGGCCCAGACCGCAGAATCCTTTATAAACGCATTCTATGAACACCTTCAGGAATGCATGGATCATGCGATCCCAAATAAAACCAAGACCCAATCCTCCAAAGGCAGGCGTCCTGTCTGGTGGACCCCAGCCATAAACAAACTATACAATAGAAGGAGGAAGCTACTACATGATAGAGCAAAATCCCAAAAGGGAAGGCATCACTGATCAGTATTAGCAAAAACTACGGGCACACATAAAATTGTCTAAGGCCAGCTTTGAGAGAAAAATTGCACAGGACACTAAGGATAATCACAAGGCTTTCTTTAGTTATGTTAGGAACCTGGGTGGTAATTCCCAGATATGCTCAGAATTAGTCCAAAATGACAAAAAATACACTGAACCCACAGACATTGCCAACATCCTAGCTGACAGGTTCAGCGCAAACTTCTCCCCTCCCCACCAAAAGGGCAAATATCTATCCCAGCAGAGTGCTGCCCCCCTGACATCTCAGATGTTCAGGTAAGAGCTGCCTTCTCCAAAGCAAAAAACACAGCATCAATGGGACCAGATGGTGTCCCGGGCTGCGTCCTACATGAACTCCAAGAAGAGCTAAACCCAAACATAAAACTACTATTCAATCTCAGCCTTACTACAGGATATGTGCCCAAAGAGTGGCGTACAGCAACAGTGTTCCCCCTCCATAAAGGTGGTGCCTCAACGGATCCTGGAAACTATCGCCCCATAAGCCTGACTAGCTTGGTCTGCAAAGCTATGGAAAGGATCATCATGGACCTCATAAATAAAGATATTGGGGACCTACAAACACTGGATCCTACCCAGTTCGGCTTTGTTAAGGGCAGATCCTGCCTCTTAAACCTGGTTGATTTCTTTGAAACAGTCACCAAAGCCATTGACGAGGGGAAGGTGGTCCACACAGCTTACCTGGACCTCGCAAAAGCCTTCGATACAATACCCCACTCGGGCATTATAGATAAGCTCACCAGCTTAAATATAAACCCCTATGTCACTAGATGGATTGCAAACTGGCTCAAGGACAGAACCCACATGGTTAGAATTGCTGGAGCCATGTCAGACTCCAAACCAGTTACAAGTGGTGTCCCACAAGGCTCAGTCCTGGGACCTCTCTTGTTCGGTATATATTTCTCGGAGGTACAGGCCAACATGGAAGGACTGTGGCTGACCAAGTTCGCAGATGACTGCAAACTGGGCACCATAATCGACTCTCCAGCCGACACAAGCATCCTCCAAAAGGGCCTCATAGAAACAGACAACTGGTGCCAGAGCCATGGCCTCAAGCTAAATGCCAAAAGTGTATAGTCATCCCCTTTGGCAAAAACAAAGTGCCCACAAATTACCACATAGGTGGTAATCCATTAAGTACAGAAGAAGTAATTAGGGACTTGGGGACCCAAGTTGATAGCAATCTCTCATTTGACAACCACGTGGCCAAAGTGGTTAGAAAAACATTTTATATAGCCCACCTAATCATGAAGGGATTCACATCTAGATCAGGGAGGTCATCGTGCCTCTTTACTCATCCCTCATCAGGCCCATAATTGAGTACAATGCCCTTTTGGGATGTACCTTACCAGACACCTGCAGCAACTGGAAAGACCCCAAAAGTACCTCACCAAGAGGATCAAAGGGCTCAAACAGATGCCATATGCTGCCCGGTTAAAGAAACTCCAGCTCTACTCAGTGGCATACCGCCTGTTCAGAGGCGATCTGTGCCTGACGTATAAAGCCATGTCCAACCCGGAATTAATGGACATGCTGCACCTCAGAAAATCCAAATCCCATCGAGCTACGTGCTCGAGACTTGAACCTCAGCACTGAAATAAATAGGACATGCTGGAGGGACAGATTCATAACCCAGAGGCTCCCTTCACTCTGGAATAAAATCCCAGTCCAGGTTAGGCAGAGTCCCTCATTGACTCTCTTCAAGAGGAATCTTGATGAGTGGATGGGAGATCGTAGGTTTACCCCGGGTATCACTTCTGTGTCACTGTTAGACAGAGGCACAGTATACTAACCTCGAAAAAGGGCATAGCAAAATAAATTTAAAATGGGTGGTGAAAGCCAAACACATTCTGGCTAGGCTTATAAATGCCCTAGGGCAGATAGCCTAGTATAAACCTATGAACCTATAGTACATCATTTATTTGTGTTTGTCTTCACCTGTCCTGCTGGCTGAAACTGTTGCTGGGTATGTGATCCTTCCTGACTGGTATGTGTGGCTCTTATGGACACCCCTGTCGCTCAGGCCATTTCCTGCAGTGGGTTTTGTCACCCTGTGTAGTACTGGCTACTATGGTGACTCCAGTATGTGTTACAGATCTCATGCTGCCACTATGGGTGTCTACTCTCCGCTGCCTTGACATCCGGCCACCCAATTCCCTTGCATGTTCAAATCCATACCATAGCTACAGGTAAAAACACATTCTACTCCATTTGGCAGCTGGTAGGTTGATTAACTTACCTTGAGGGTGTGCCAGACTTGAGGATGGTGCTGGAGGGCTGCCTATGTTGGTTGCACATAGTACACTCCCTATACATGGTTGGGCACATGTAGTGTCATGTTTGGCATCCCTTTTACTGTCTGTGCGAGTCAGAGAGAGGTGTCATTCCCTGGGGCCCTACTGTGTCAGTGCATATGCTATGCATTGCCTCTTTGCCAAGGCCAGGGCATACTGGGCACGTGTGTGCATTTCTGATGGGTGTCAGCCACGGCTCCAGTGGGTACCCAGCATCCCCCACTAGATGACCGTAGGGGATGTCCAAATCGGCAAATCTGTGGTACACCTGCATCAGTTGCCATATGTGTGAATCGTCATAGCTTCCAGGGCAGCCAGCACACACATTCAGTATAATGCCCTGGGCATCATATACGACCTGGCAGTTGATGGAGGAGATGCCCCTGCAGTTGATGTAGGCCCTACCCTGCTCACCGGGTGGTGCTTTGATGCATAAGTGCGTGAAGTCTATAGCACCCACTACCCCAGGGTAGTTAGCTATTTGGTGGGAGAGACGCATATTGCGGGTCAACACCTCACATGTGTTGAGGAAATATACATGCTCACTGTCAAGTGCTGACATGGCATCCAGGAACTGGTGGAATACTCTGGATGCTGATGCCTGTGAGATGCCCATGTTGTTCCCAGTTGTAGTTTGGGAGGTACCTGTGGCTAGTATACCTAGGCCTACACATACCTTGGTATCCACTGGGATGGGTTCCTCTCGACCAGTATGGTGTGTCAGGTGTGGCCTGCACAGCTCAACGATTTGCTGTAGGAGGTCTCTGTCCACCCTATAGCGCTACACTATCTCCAGCTCATGTGGCCCCTGGTAGGTTACCCTGGGTCTGTACATTCTTCCCTGCCTCCTCACTGTGGGTTGTTCGGCAGCATTGACATCCTCACCACCCTCAGCCTCTTGCACATGTTGTTCTATGTTGCCTGCTGCAGCCCTTCTCATTTTATAGGTTTGGTCTCAAAATTTTCTTGCTTGTATACACCGGTGATGTAGGGTGTGGAAAGATCAGGGGGGTAGGTGTTTGCTTGGTTTGTAGTGGTGTTCTGGGCTGGGCTGGTCTGCTTCCTTTGTGATTAGCTGATTCTGATACATTTCACTTGGCAGCTCAGCTAGTTCTCCTTCATTACCTTCCTATTGCTGTTTTCCCTTCCCTTTACCTCCTTGTTTAGGCCTGTGTGGGCGCCGTGCCAACGGATTGCTCAAATGTGCACAGAGCTGCTTTTTCCTGGTTTAACTTCCTTTTTCTTCCTGTAAAACCCGGTGTGCAGCGCGCACACCCACTTACACATTGTAAAGAGTGCTAGGCAGGTTTAGACACACCCCTAACTTAGCTGTGATAAGCTAGGAGCAATCCTGAGTCACAGGTCTCCAATCCACTTACAGTATGCCTGACACACACCCCCATGATGTCACCTATATCCTAGTCTTGCACCCAGCTATTTATACTCTTACACTCTTGGGACCTGACTCACACCCTGGGAAAATCTGGGATTCACTAACCTTTCCCTCATTTGCATAGGATTGCCTGCTAATGCATAGTTACATGTCACACACTGAACCTCCCCCCCTTAGTAACCATTACTCACTGGCCAGGTTGTCTTCTGCCTGTCATTGACTTGCATGGCAGAATACTGATTTTAGTTAGCATGCTTATTTTAGGTTCATTTTATTATTTTTCCCCCAATCCCGTTTGCGCGTCACTGCCCTATGCTTAACCAGACGAGTTCAGCGAAAAGAAAACTAAAAGTTGTTTATTTATTTAATTTTTTTTTTTGCAGTTTGCAATGCCAATGGCTTTCTACTTGGACATTGGCATGCTTCCTCAGTGATATGCAACCTTTATTTGGAGCTGTCATAGCTCTGTTTTGTAGATTGCAGAACTGTACTCGGTTACTAACCGAGTACATTTCTGCACACTGCACTCGTCCTGCACGGACAGCTGCCAGCTTTCTGGATCGCATATTACCCTCATTTTATGGTTTTCACCTGCAAATGAGGGTAATTTACATACAGGAGCTCGGTCCGTGCAGGATTAGCCTAAGAGCTCACGTGTACGTCCCGGGAGCTCGTTCCTGGATCGCATGTCAGCCATATTGCCGAAAAAGCTCTTAAACTAATCCTGCACGCTATAAAGGGCTTTGTAAATCTGGAGGAAACTCTGTTTTAACTCCAGGATATGATGCATTAAATTATTTGAACTAAATTAAAATTTAAGCCAGAAAAAACAGAATCAATTTTAATACATACAACTATCAATAAACCACAGGAACAGCAACTTAAATTTAAATGGGACAAAATATCAAATGTTTAGGAATTATTTTGTCTAAAGATATGAATAGTATTGCAGAACTTAATTATAATAAAATGGAATGATTTAGTGTAATAGCCCAAAAATTAAAAAAAACTTTTTTCATATACACAATCAGCCTTAAAGGCAGACATCTGAAACAACTATGTATTACTGTAATTTCAGCTGTGCACCAACATAACTGTAAAGAGATTATATGATATGTAGGTAACAACATCAAAAGGTATGAAACAGAACATGTGTAATGTCTGTACAATTTACATCACAGTAAGGTACATTTGTGGTGACACCGTAACTGTCACCACCAGATCTGGCCCATAAAGTTTATTTATTTGTTGTATAACAAAAGACATAAAGGTGTAATAATAACAAGTGTAATATCATGATTTTGCAACATTCTAAATGTCCGAATATTCATATATTAATGATGCAAGTAGAAGGCCATGAATCGTCAGTATGCCTATCATACTTTGCTATTAAGTTATTCTGTTGCATTACATGGCATGCAGTAATCAGTTTATGGCCATGAATCGGTCAGTGTGCTCATCATACTTTGTCATTAAATTATTCTATTGCATTGCATGTCATGCAGTAATCAGTTTATCAGACATACTTCTGTTATTATTTGTACATTTACTAATATAAAACCAGGAAAGGTAGGAGACCAAACAACAATCCAAGACATTTGCGGAAGAAGGTAAGTCCACTCCAAGTACTGTAGTTCCTTTTTTTTAATATAGCACAAGCAAAAATAATAAAAAATACAAAATATATATTGAAGTAGATGATAAAACAACTGTGAACACAAAGTATTTTTCGTCCCACGTGGTGGTGAGACTTCTTCAGGTAAAGGCATTCACTAAAACCAGTGCATTTAAATACAGTCTATGGTGCAAGCATGTTATTAGTCAGCCAGTGGGTGAGGGCTATTCCCAACACACTGATGATGCTATGAGGGTCCACTCAATAAGTAATTACTTCTTTTAAGAGTTTCTTTCAAAACACCAGCTGGACTTATTAAAAAGCAAGTAAGTATACACACTCTCTTCTCCAGTATTTTGACATAGTAAATCATACTCATGATATGTAAACATACAGTTATTAGAAATGTTTAAATATATGAGAACCTTTTAAAAATGTTGTTGTTAAAAATGTTTGGAAATATTTAAAATATTTAAAAATATAAATATACTTAAAATGCATATAACAGAATGGTAAAGTATAAAGAAGTAGTAAAATGTACTAATACATAAAAATAATAATGCATAAAAATGTTCAGAACACTTTTCTGTCTTATGCAGCATGGCATGGCATCCTACAGTTAAACATTAAAATGTAAAATATATATAAATATTGGAGTAACAATTATATATGGATACATGGAAGTACAGACAACATTCCTGTCTATACATCATAGCATGGCACCCACCATTTGAATTATGCGTTACTAAATGACTGCTGTTAAGAGTTCATAGGTTCTTAGGTAGGTACTAGGCTATTAGCCTTAGGGCCTATATAAGCCTAGCCAAAAAGGTACCCTGGCATTCGCCACCCAAGAAAATTATTTTCATGTGCCCCTGTCGAGCAGAGCCACAGAAGTGATCCCTGGGGTGAATTTCCTATTTCCCATCCAAGCATTAAAATTATAACATAGGTTAGAACTAGGATAACTGCCCTTATGAGCCATTTCAAGTCTAGCCAATTACCCCATGTGAGAATCAAACCCTGCATCTTGCATCTGTAAGGTAAACACCTTAACCATTATGCCATCCTCCCACACTTTTGTTTGTACTTATTAGTTTGTACTGAGACAACTGTTATATATTTGGCATATCTAGTTTGTCCTACAATTCATCATGTTAGCCGTCTCTGGAGATTTCTTAGCTTTAAAATACAGGAAATAGATTAAACGTTATTTAACCCAGAGTAAGCGCAAGCCATAGTCCTGAATTGCCACAATAACTCTAACCTTTCTAAATGTAAAGATTCTGGGCCCCCTCTTCCATCAGACTTCACACTATCTATTGCCTTAAATTTAAATGTGTGATCTGTGTATTCCTGCTTGTGTCTACTTAGGGCATTCTCTTGATTCCCTTTCGTTATATGTTACAGGTGTTTGTACACTCTTTCCCTGAACCTCCTGTCTGTCTTCCCTATGTAGAATGCTGGACATTGTTGACATAGAGCTACATAGATCACAGCTTTAGTCTGACAGTTAAATTTGTGTTTTATTTGACACTCTTTATCTTTAATGGTAAAGGTTGACCCTGTAGACATGTGTGGGCAGTAATGGCACATGTTACATCTGGACATACCATACCTAACTGCATGCTGATACGTACCATGGTTAGCTT
Organism: Protopterus annectens; assembly: GCF_019279795.1. Taxonomy (NCBI): domain Eukaryota; kingdom Metazoa; phylum Chordata; order Ceratodontiformes; family Protopteridae; genus Protopterus; species Protopterus annectens. The sequence goes on from NC_056731.1 coordinate 1,590,892,705, forward strand.
CCAAGATATTTTTTAGGTTGGGGCCCCATTTGAAAACTAATCTAGGTGGACCCTCTATTCTTGACCTGGTAGTTGGGTCATTCCGTAAAATGTCCTAGTTCTTGGTGATAATCCTCATAATCTCGTATGCATCTGAGCTAAAAGGTGTAATCAAACTACCCTGTCCAAGATTCTTAGTGCCTGTTTTTGTGTGCAAATCTAGTGTTAAGTTTTCTAAAATGGTTTTCCTATCTAATATTGGTTTATAAAAACCTCTTGATCTTTTTGACTGCACTTCTGTCATTATTTGATTCAGTAAGTGGTTTGGATAACCCCTTCGAGAAAACATACCCTGTAGTTTACTACATTCAATGGAAAAGTCTTCATCTTTTGTGACCATCCTTGCTGCACTCACTAGTTGCCCCTTCACCACCAATCTTTTTTGGTGAAGTGGGTGGCAGCTACTGTAGTGTAAAAAGGTGTTCGAGTACGTTTCTTTCCTGTATATAGTTGCTGAATAGCAACTATTAGTGTAGTCTTTGCTAAGGTTAACGTCCAGATGCATGATGTTATCTTTCCCAAAAGTAAATGTGAAAGATAAAAAGTGTGTGGTACTGTTGAATTATGAAACCAGTTCTTCTGCTTGGGTATGGTTTCCCTCTATTAACATAAAAATATCATCCAAATAACAGGTGTAATAGTGGATTTGATGTGGGGTCTGCCCTGATTTCTTCACATACTCCTCCTCCCATTAGGCCATCACTAGATTTGCTACACTGGCCCCGCAAGGTGAGCCCATTGCTACCCCTGTTTTCTGAAGGTAGAACTTGTTACTAAACATGATGAAACTGTATGATAGAATAATGTCTAAGATGACTTCAACGAGTGTGATTTCCTCTGCTGGTGCCCCTCCCTTGCGTAACATGTAACTGACCCATTGTATACCCTCTTAGTGGGGGATTGATGAATACAAGTCTTTCACATCAACTGTCAGGAAGTTCAGGTCTTTGTTGAATTCCAATTTATTCATGTTAGATAAAAAAACTCCATTAATCTTTACATATTAGCCCCTCTTTCCTGACATATTTCTTAAGTATGTAGTCTACAAATTTGGCACAGGAATATGTAATACTATTCCTGGCATCTACTAGGGGTCTCATGGGTGGGTCAGTGATACTTTGGTGTATTTTCGGAATCCCGAAAAGTACAGGGATTCTAGGTGCTGGCATGTTCAGGTAGTTGAATTGGTCTATGTTTATTTTCCCCTCAATAAACAAATCATTTAAAATTGTTCGAATCATCCTATATGCTACATTCAGTTAATTTCTGGAAACTTCAATATAAACATCACTTTGTAAAATCCTGGACATTCTACCTTCATTCTCGTCATAGTTCATTATTACTACCCACCCCCTTTGTCAGGTTGCATAATCCAGACAGGGGCTTGTTTTAGTAAAGACAATGCTTCTTTTTCTTTTCTAGTGATGTTGCTGAATCCAGCATTCACCTCTTTACCATTTTTTAGACAGTATGTTATGACTAATTCACAAATCTGTTCTTACAAAGCCAGTGTGGAGTGGGGGTTGTAGGTACTAGCAGTGTGTAATGTGTTGAGCGTGTGATTGTTTGGACCCAGCCAATAAGTCTACCAGCATTAGGTCTACAGTTAACTCAGAAAAGTTACACTTTAAAGTCTTTTTCTGTGTTGTAAACAATTTTACAGTTCCTAGAATCACTTACTGCAGGGTTGTTCAGTGATTCCAGTTGTTCCTCCTGTTGCAGTATGTTCTGGTAGTCCTTTTCCTCAAGTTGTAAGTTGAGGCTGGTTGCCGAAAATTTGGGGCATCTCCTGGTGTAGAATTTACCATATTTTGTTGTTCATTGTTGGAATTCGACAGTTCTATATCATCCTGACTTCTGTTTGAATTTCTGTTCCCCGATTTATAATCCAAACAGCTCTGTTGGTGCACATTGTTCTCCTGCCTTCCTTTTCTAGATGTAGCATTTCCTGGATGAGTTGGATTCCCTGTAGACCCTCCTCTGGCTTCCATTTGGCCAATCAGAGCTCCGGATTGTGATGGAGACAGCTTCGGATATACTGAACCAGTCTCATAGGCATGATGGTCTCTGTTAAGCTTTTTCAGCTTGCCATTTCTCAATTTTGAAATGTACTGATCTGTACTGGTGAATGGTCTTTCATAATCAAATTTATACCTATTAAAGTCCACATTTTCCTTGATATTTTGGCCAAGGATTGTTGCTTCCTCCATTAATTTATCTGCCCATAACTGATGGCGTTTACACATGACTGCTTGTAATTTATAGCCATGCTTGTCAAAGAGTTTCAGCAATTCTTGGTGAAACTCTGAACCCTCCACTAATCCTGTAGGAAACTGCCAAACTCATAGTCTTTAGGAGTGATGTTCTCACTCATGAATTCTTTAAGCTATTTCCAGATGCAATTTTTTATATTTTAGTAGTCTTTAATTGAATTATTTTAACATCTGTGTGATGCTACCCCCCCTCCCCAGCCAGTTGCTCCATTTCTGAACTCCTCCTTGGTGTTTGAAGGGGAAACAGGCTCTTTCAGCCATGTGTTCAGTGACGGAGCCCCAATAAGCCCTGAGGGTACTTCTTGGTGCGTAAATCTTGTTTCATGAGTTTGTGTCAGCTCTTGTGGTATATTTTGTAACTCCACAGCTGTGTTACATGCAGTACCATTGACTGGGTAGTTTACCGTACTGGACAAGGTTCCATTACCCTCTCTTTCTCCCTGGGCCAACTGAGTGGCCACAGGTGGTTGGGAAGTACTTGGAGGGTTAAATGAATGCACTGATAAATTAGTCTTAGTTATAGAATCAAGTGTAGTAGCAATGTCTTCAATGGCAAAAGTATAGTGACATGGCCAGGCCCCTATTCTTTATTTTGTATGTGCTTCACACTGATGTCAAGGTGTCAATATAACAGTTAAATTTCCACTATAACCCATTATGCGCAACTAATGTGCCATGTTTACATACCATGGTTAAATGTGTGTGTTAAAAATATATTGCAAGATTAGCAATCACTTAAAATATATATACAAGTGAGATTAGCAATCCAACATGATTAATGGGTTACATCACAGCATTATATAACTGGAATGTAATTCAAAGCTTACGAACAACTGAACACAGTCAAAAGCACAGCAACAGCATGTAATATGTAGACATTATGTATATGACACACATACGTCCTCAACAAATGTATCACTTTCACTGCCTATGTTTGTCTTATGGTTACTGTAACAATTGGGGAGAGATGGGTGAAGACTGCCAGCCTAGTCAAATAGAATTTGATATATAATTCTGGCATTTGTAAATAAATGTAAAATACAGGTGTGTTTCTTGAGTGTAAAATAATACTTTGAAATGTGGAACTGCAAAATATGTGACAACATTGCACTCTACTGGCCCAGTGTAGCATGTTGTGACCCTTTCATGTTAGAATCCGACTCCAGTGCGTCTGGATGAAGGTTTCATGCCCATTGTTTTAAGGCTAAAGTTTATGACCAGAATTTACATGTGGAAGGTGCTTTATTGCTCTAGTTCTGCTAGAATGTATATGTGAAATGCCTTGTATTGTAAGTTTCTGAGCAGGTGTTAGATTGCTAAATAATGCAGTTTGTAGCCTGAGAACTCAGACCAGGTGTTAAGATGATGCAAGTGTCAAAAATGATGTAATTTGGGAGGGCCTTAGAGACATGTTTATTAGTAATATTTAAATACTATTTCTCACAAGAGACTGAGAGCATTTTGATCTTGGATATCTAACTCAGCACTCTGCGTAAGCACACATGTAAGTTTTTAGCACTGTGATTTCTTGTAGGAATAGTTAAAGCTAGTAAAGATTTATTAGGTATTTTTCTTTGAAATCAGACCTATCCTACTGTATTGTTTTAAGTTTCTGTGTGATCTCTGAACTCTTAGATATATCTGTGGTGTAGTAGTTTTGTCTTGCGTTTTAATTATTTATTATTAAATATTTTTAAAACCTTCTACCTGTAGCTGGTTTATGTAGAGATAAATTATGCCTTAGATTACATTATATATTTATAGAGTTTACTGTCTAAGCCCTTCCAATAAGCCTAGACTGAATAGTCACATTACCATTGGATAATAATATTGCATAGTAATAATTGGACACCCTTTTAAGGGCCTTTTAGTAGCTGATATTATTAGCTGGGTGGTGGCAGGGATTACTACCGTATGGTCTGGGTAAAGGGGCACAGCTGGAGAATCTATGTCAGCATTTCCCAGGAGTGTCTGTGAAGTTGTATAAATACTTATCTCAAAGTGTGTGTGTGTTGTGTCAGCTACTTGGCAGGTACACAAAGCACTGAATGGACAGAGAGGGTACTGGAGGTTTTAGCTTGCCCAGCTAGGCTGAGACTTGGACCCTATAGTTGTGCTAGTGGGGAGTCTTATTGGGGACCTGGTGAGCAAGGGAACAACCAGCCCCAGACTGACTGTGATCTCTGTGTGCACTTAAGGGCTTACTGTGTGTATTAGGTATCCTTTCCTCTCTTCTATGAGACACCCTCCCTGGTGTTAGTGGTGAGGATTGAGGCTCCTTGATTGCTAGGCCAGGGCACGGTTGTAACAGTTATGTATGTACTTACACAGTTAAAACAATTTAATGATGATTGTGAATATATTATGCAACACCTCAAATGTACAATAATTCTAGGACCGGCTTGTGGCATACCAGTGACAGGAAATAGTATATAATACCGTGTTTAACAAACCATCACAGTGCAGTTCTACACTATTACAAGAAAAATGGAACTTAAGAAATACAAGTTAGTAAAGGTCTGCCAACAGCATTACGAATTTTGAGTCAGCAGACATCCATTCAATAACAGAACAGACAGACTATACACAATTTAAGGAAAACAATTGTCACACATGCAAGATTGCTACTACCTAGAATACAAAGTACAAACAACTTAAAATAAAAACCTTTAAGTCCAAATCAATGTCAGGTGAACACAGGTGTCTGCCATTTAGGTTGTGTCAACAAACAGCAGGTAAGCTCAATGTAATAAAAACACCTGCTGGTAACACATAACACTACATTTCATTTAAAATTATGTAAACATTAATGTTATTCACAGTAAATTTCTGCATATTACACATACCTTGCATATGCGTTATGGGAAGCCTGACATGACATTAGCATGTCTGAATGTTGTAAGACTACAATCTAAACCTAAATATTTAAATATGCCAGTACTGTTTCTGAAGATATAAAGGTGGAATGTCATAGTGTATACCTGTCACCCTCTGCTGTTCCTCAGACCTATGCATACACTCTATGCACAAGGCTCTGTTCCTGGCACAATCTTCAGGAGCTGCAAACAGAAAAAGATGATGCAGTACAACAACAAAAGGATAGCTTTAGTTCAATATATAATGACTGCTATGTACAACAAAAGAACAATGAAAAATAGTTATTAGTGTATATTAGGAAGCAGTGCCATACAACACACTATCACATTTTGTATATTCAGTCAATGTTTCACTCTCAGCACTGTCCACACATGAGGATTACTGCAGGCAAATAGGAGTAAGCTAGATTCAAACCTACAGCTGTGGCCTCAGTTTATACTACAAACCAGAACCCTACCTACCCGGTTAATCAATTGCCACTGTGAGTGCATCAATTAAGGGAAGTCAAACAGCTTACATGTATGAAAATGCAGGGAAGCATTACACGCACTAATAGGTGTGCCAGTCTAAGATGACATTGTGTAAGTATACAGGTATACCTAACCATGTGGAATTATTGTATGCTGAACTTTATTGTTTGGTTACGTCATTATCAATAAAAATTCATACACGTGTATATGATGAATGGGTACCTCAACATTGAAATCTTCCTGTATGTACATAGATACAATTTAATACATACATATGTGAGCATAAGCAGATATATATATAGATCAATAGACAGGCCTATATGTGTAGGTCTTCGTGTGTTTGCCATTTTGACTGGACATGTACATAAATATATTAGCCAAATGTGAAGTTGTGTGTGTGTGTGCATATTACATGGCAAGTAAAATAAGATTACAAGTGCTGCCATGTGTTGCAGAAAAAGATCAAGTCCCAAGACTGGAAAAACTCCCTAATTAGCCTCAACAAAAAGTTGAGATACCTCATCAAAACCTCTAAAGCCAGCTATGAAGGCAGAATTGTGGCAGACACTAAAAACAACCACAAAGCCTTCTATAGTTATATCAAGAATCTTCATGGCAATACCCAGGTTTGCTCTGAGTTACTGCACAATGGTACCTCCTATACTGAGCCAGCATATATTGTCAACATACTGGCTGACAGATTCAGTGCGAACTTTACCTCTCCCCCCCCCCCAAAGGACCAGTCACAATACCAGAGGAAAGCCAGGCACCCAGCATTACTGCAGCACAGTTTAAAGCTGCATTGTCCAAGGCCAAGAATACAGCTTCCATGGGACCCGACAATATTCCTGGATGTGGTCTACATGAACTACAGAGTGAACTGGCACCACATCTGTGTGCCCTGTTCAATCACAGCCTCACCTCAGGATTTCTCCCTACCGAATGGCACACTTCTACAGTCATCCCTCTCCATAAAGGGGGAGTGACTACAGACCCTGGGAATTATCTCCCCATTAGCCTGACGAGTCTGATATGTAAGGCTAAGGAGCACATCATCATGGACCTAATTAACAAGGATATAGAGAATCTCCAAACTCTAGGTACAACGCAGTTTGGTTTTGTGAAAGGTAGATCATGCATGCTCAACCTGGTTGACTTCTTTGAGTCAGTCACCAGAGCTGTGGATGAGGGCAAGGCAGTTCATAAAGCCTACCTCGATCTGGCCAAGGCCTTTGATACCATTCCCCACTCAGGAATTATTGGTAAACTCAGCAAACTAGGCATCGACCCCTATATCACTAGGTGGGTTGCAAACTGGATCACAGATAGAACCCACAGTGTGAAAGTAGCGGACTCCAAATCAGACTGCTAATCAGTCATGAGTTGAGTTCTACAGGGATCGGTCCTGGGTCCTCTCCTGTTTGGCATGTACTTCTCAGAAGTTCAGACCAACACGGGGGGAGAATAGCTGACCAGGTTTGCAGACGACTGCAAGATGGGAGCTATTATTAACTCCCCAAGTGATGTAGACATCCTACTGAAAGGCTTCACTGATGTTGGAACCATGGGCTTAAGTTTAATGCTGAAAAATGTGTAGTCATCCCCTTTGGGAAAAACTCAGTTCCCACAAATTACTGCATCGATGGGAACCCACTTAACACTGAAGGCATTATAAGAGATCTGGGGACATAGGTTGACAGCAACCTCTCTTTCGACCACCACATTGCCACTGTGGTCAGAAAGTACTTCTGTGTGGCACATATCATTACCAAGGGTTTTACATCCAGGAAGAACGAGGTCATCATCTCTCTCTACTCTTCCCTCATTAGGCCACTCATTGAGTACAATGCCCCATTTGGCATGTACCTCACTAGACACATGCAACAACTGGAGAGGCCACAAAAGTACCTCATGAAGAGGATCCTAGGCCTTAAACACATGTCCTACATGGACAGACTCAAAAAACTCCAGCTGTTCTCTGTCTCATATCGTCTACTAAGAAGTGATCTGTGCTTGACTTACAAAGCCATGTCTGACCCAGCTCTGTTAGAAATGCTACATCTAAAGAAATCCCAATTTCTCCGCACCACACACTCCAGAGACCTCAGTTTCATTACCACAATCAACAGGACATGCTGGAAGGACAAGTTCATAACCCAGAGACTGCCCATGCTCTGGAATAGACTTCCCATACATGTCAATCAGAGCACTTCACTGGCTCTCTTCAAGAGAAATCTTGATGAGTGGATGGGAAATAGAAAGTTCACCCCGGGGATCACTCCATTGGCTCTACTTGATAGAGGCACTGGGAACTAACGTCAATCAGCACGATGCCAGGGCACTTCTATGGGCTAGGCTTGTAAAGGCTCCAGGGCCATTAGCCTAGTATGCACCTATGAACCTATGTGTAATACATAGGCTGCCATACACATTTAACATCATGTTGTACATAATATATCCAAAATGCGTTGTGTAACGTGAACTGGTGACATCAGAAACATAAATGACTAATAGAGTAGAACAAAAGCAGTTCTGTTCATTATACATTTCCTGCAAGTCAGGCATGGCTGTGTATTATTCAATCTGCCAGTGATGTGCAAAATGTCTGAGGTGCGATTTGAACAGCAAAACTAAGCAGTCGTGACTGCATGCTATTTTGCCTGCATCAACATTCCTCAGCTGTACAACTTCCAAGTTTCCAATTCTCATAGTTGGCAAGAAAATATTTGTCTTTACTTGAAACACTTGAAAAGCCATTAAAGCAATTACTGTACAACTGTGTTATTCAAATATACACATGTACATTATGTAGGAGGTGAGTCAGTTAAAACAAGCAATGGATTATAACTGACTGCTGTGTAATTTAAACTGTAGAGGTAACATATGAATGTATTACCCAGCATGCATACATACATCATTAACCGACGCATGCTGTATGATGTTTCTACAAGCTTTGTGAATAATGGAGATATTAGTCATCTGCAGTCTAAGTGCTATATGTGTCAATGTACCACAGCTTTGCTAGATGTGTAAAATCTCTAATGTATAACTTTCCAAACAACTATTAACCTCCCATATATGTTGTGCATTAGTAAATGCATAACTCCCAAGATATCCTCCAAAACAGGCTTGTAATACTGCTGGCCTTTCCCTGGAGGTAAGTTTTAGACCTGTACACTGGTTGCAAGGATTTGGAAGGAGGCTTCTAATATAATATTCAAAGCTATGAACATGTAAAATCTGTAATGTATAACTTCCCAAACAACTGTAGATCTCCCATATGTGCTGTATGATAGTAAATATGTAACTGCCAAGATATCTTCCAGAATAAGCTCCACTAAGATTTGAACCTGTTGCATAAGCAAACAACATTTATATTGCCCTATTGCTTAGCCATGGAAGCTAATAGACATTACACTCCTTTTAATGCTGTCAAAGTATATGGAATAGTCAATGAATGCACATTTATCAGTGGTATAAGCTCCACTAAGTTTTGAACCCACTGCATAAGCAAACAAAATTTATATTGCCCTCTTGCTTAGCCATGGAAGCTAATGGACATTACACTTCTTTTAATGTTGTCAAAGTATATGGAATAATCAAGGAATGCACTTTTATCAGTGGTATAAAACTATCATGTATCAGCACACTAAGTTTAACTTTCCTAGTTTGCAAAAAAAAAAAAAACATTTGTTTGTATTTTAAACTAATAAATAGCCATTAAAGGAATTTGTGCACAACCATGGAATTAAATTATACACACGTAAATTAGGTATAAAGGCAGTCTTCACGTACTGTGCTAACCCTATAGTCATAAGACAATGTAAGGATTACAGGTCCACACTTCTAGTACTTGTATTGTATTTACAAGAGTCACAAATATTTCAGCCATGATTATCAGCATTGGTCTTACATTCATTAAACTGATGAAAGCAGACATGCATTATAAAAGACTGTTGCGAATTTTAAACTTTGGGGTTTACTAAGGTATGTATTACTAAGCATCCACACATACAGAAGTATACTGTATGATGTTTGTAGAAGCTTTGCAGTTAATGGAAAAATGCATAGTCTTCTTCAGGTGTCAGTGTATCACAGCCATTCTAGATGTGTAAAAATATGAATTGTATAAGTTACCAAATATATATATATATATATATATATATATATATATATATTCCATATGTGATGCGCAATATTACATGAATTACTGATAATAATGTTCAGAAGTAGGCTACACTGGGATTTTAACCCGTACTTAAGCAGACAACAGTCATATTACTGTATTACTAAACCAGTAGAGCTAAGGGCCATCACAGTTCATTAGATGTTTTAAAAGCAGATATTATGGAATATCAGTAAATGTTGTATGTTTGAAGTGTGTATTAATATGCAGTTATACCTGATGGTCCTGCATAATGTTTATGCTGGCCCACTATAGTTGCAGATAACCTCAGAATATGTCACAAGTAATAATTCAATAATGGCTTTTGCAAAAAAAAAAAAAGAATATGTTGCTATGCAAACATTAACTTTAGTGAGTAGAACAAAATTTACTCCATGTAAATTACTATTATTAATGCATATACCCATGGAATACACTTGCGACACAAAGTATCATGTAAACACATATGCTTAATGTAGACATATAATAATACAGGTGTTAAGTTATGGAGTATGTAACCTACTGTAAGCATCTGGCTTTTGGGATTGGACCTCTGCGACCCTTCAGTGAAGATTGTCTGTGTCCCTCCAATGTAGGTCTTCATAATGGTAGTGGACCTGCACACCAGTCCAGTAAACTTTAATATTTAATATCTAGAGAGCAGCTCAAACTAGGGTGAAGGGTGCTGGTGAGCTAAAGCATTAAGAACTAGGCAGGTGTGTCCACTGTCACCATTACACTTTGCTTTGTGTTTAGAGCCGTTAGACAGAGACATGAGAAAATCAGATATAATTGGATATAAATGGAAAATTACTGATGAAAAATAGCCCTTTTTGCAGACAACATAATATTGTATATTATCAGTGTGGAATGTGAGAAATACTGATGAGAAAATAGCCCTATTTGCAGACAACATAGTACTGTATGTTATAAATCTGGAACACGATACAAACATTTTGTGTGATAAACTGAAATAGTTTAGTGTTGCAGGATATAAAGTAAATGAAGCAAAAACAAATGTCTTAGTAATTAATTATTCCCCAAACATGCAACCTGGTACAGAATTTCCCCTTTATGTAGGGTCATGCCAAGATGAGATACTGGGGGAACTTGGTTGAAACAGGATATTGAGCAAGCAGCTAAAGAAATGAGTAAAGAAATTACCCAAAAGATTATAAGTAAGATAAGACTATGGAAATTGTTAATTATAGACATTGACAGTAAGATACAAATGATTAAAATGTTTTTGGTCCAGCTAGTTTTCCATGTAGGTTAAGTCTGTGCCATTTGAAGTTGTAAAATAACTGTTGACAAGACAGAGAATTTTCCTGGCAGTATATCTAGCAAGAGGCAACTGGCAACCACCAGTTTCATAGGGTGCTGGCAATCCTAAATACCTAGGACTGCAGTTAGCTAGAGACCTGCTAGTGTTGGTTAATGTAAACCTCAAAAGGGTAAAAGGGCAAGCACTTTGGGTTAATTCATGCATGGCCAAAAGGCTGTCTTGATGGAGTCGTGTCTCCACTTTTAAGATGATGTTTTAACCTAAACTATATTAGAATACCCACCCCTCCTAAATGCTGTTGCCTTTCAAAAAATAAAGAAGGTCACTAAATAATTCCTATGGGAAAAAAAAAAGAGGCCTGTCCTAAACACTGTTTTCCCTTACTAATGAGGAAGACCATGTGAGACCATTAGATGTAGGCATGATGGCAACTGCTTGTAACCTGCACCGTTACTTTGAGAACCTCCACTTCTTTTACCCCCTTATGGATGGATATTGGAGCAAAGTTACTAGGTAGTACTTTAGTCAATGTATTATGCTAGTACAGGAAATCTCTACTCAAACACATGAACCATGGACATTCGTTATGTTTTATGGCCCATTCAGAGTTTTTCAAGGTCAGCCTCTAGAGACAAACATTGGAGGTTGGAGATACTACTTTGTGGTCACTCTGAATTAAAAATAAGAGGGTCAAATTATGGTGGGAAGTCTGCATGAAGGTGAACATAAAGTCAGTTTGTCAACTATTTCATGCGGTGGAGACGTAGACATTTATTGCTTCTGAAACTTTGAGGAGCAAGTATAATTTTCTGGTTAGGGACAGATGGAGATATTTCTAACTTAGACATTCAGTAAAAAAAAATCCATTTCCCTTGCTTATGTTTTTAAGGGACATGTAAGTTTGTATTTAAATTCGAACCCTCCAGGTATGCCTGAACCCAAAGGGGGTGGTGCTAAAACAATCTTTCGGTATGGTCATCTCACCCTAAACAGTAGACTGATTATTAAATCTGTTCCATAAGCATGTGGTAAGATTTCACAGCTTAAATCCCTCAGCTTCACTGCAGCAGCAGCACCATTTAACTTTTCTCAAAGTTGTAAAGCCAACTCATAGGCTCCTTACACACCAGATAATACTGGTATGTAAAGGATGTGGGACCCCTGTCGGTGGGTACAAGGCAGGTTGGGTGAATGCATCTTGTAATACCGCTGGCCTTTCCACAGAGGCAGACGAATAGCATAAGTAATATTTAAAGCTATGAACATTTCCACCACCATCTTTTCAGGCTAACTTTTGGATCTTTTTAGAATACACGTGTCATTTAAAGTTAACTAGTGTGGAGACTGCTTGTTTAGTGCATTTCTCTGTGGTCACTAGACTATATAGTGCATCTGAGAAGAGGGTCCCTACCCAGTTAATAAACAGAAGTGTTATTCCTTCATAGGGAAATATGCTAACCTCCTAAAGGAGAATTGTTAAGAATATAGTGATATATGTAACAAACCACTGTATCACTATATTCTTGGTAACAAGAATACAGTGATATTTGTAATGGACCACTTTATTGCATTGGGAGTATTTACTTCGTGTTTACATGTTCAGAACATTCTAGCTCCTAAAGACCACAATAGGCAATAGCAATATTCTGCTATTATTCATGACACATTTGACAATGTATGTAGGTGGGGGAGGTATTACATGAATTGATATTTTACACCTTGTGCTGTTTATTGTAATGTAAAATGCTGAATGATCAGTTTCTGTCACCTGTTATTAGTTTTCTTTTTTTGCAGTGGGTGTGCTCAGATGCTATCATTAATCTGATAGTGTACTTAACAATTTTATTCATTGTGCAATAGGCTCATTTTTCCTATTTTCCTAAGTCTTTCAGTGAATAGTCTGTATGCAACACCTCCTTTTCTGTTTGGCATTGTTCATTGTTACTATTCCTTGTTTGGAATACATGAAAATTTGTATTAGCTTGCACTGCATTTGACTATGTTTCATGAATTGAAAACCCATTAATATGTTTATCTTCTTTGCTCAAGAATCAAAATTGTGGGAGAAAATAATTGCAGGATGTTGTTGTTGTGTCTTTCGGCTTTTCCCGGTTAGGGGTCGCCACAGCAAAACTCCGGTCCGCTAATGATTGGCAGTTGATTTTTATGTGCCGAGTTGCCAGCCCTGACGCGCAACCTTCAACGAAGGTACGCCCATTCACGCATGTTTCCACGGAGCAGACGCTCTAGCTGAGAATCGAACCGGACAGCGTCTTACTGTGAGGCGACAACGCTACCGCAGCACCACCACCGCGGTATTGGAGAAAATAATTGCAGGATAAAAGCCCAAAATCGATGACAGTGTTAAAATAGTACTTTAATTCACTTCAAAAATTAATACAACAGTTTTTGTATAAACATTGCATTTCCTGAACAATAAGCAGTGACAAACTAATGTCTGGCATCGTGACTAACTGTAATCTTCAGTGATTTACCAGAAAAAAAGGAATTGTGATTGACAAGACAAAAATATAATACAAAGTCAGAGACAGTTAAGAGATATGGACCACCCAGTGAGCATAAAGCTCAGATGCTTAAGAGTAAGGCATTTTAATTCTGTGCCCTGACTCCTGCATTTCTAAAGCATTTAAGTCCTGATTAGTATAGTAAGATTGTTTAGTTTCCTTCGGTAGCATTATTTGCCTTTTACAGATTGTACCCCTGCTTGGGACATACATTTAAAAACTAGCTTTAGCATACGTAAGGAAAAGAAAAGCAAACGGTGACTATATAGAACTTATAAATCTAAATAAAGTAAAATTCTAGTCTGCTGTTTATAGTATTAAACATGGTATGAATGCTGTGTAATACTGTGCTTTTGTGGAAATTGTACCTAGCCAACAGTGTAAAAGTCTGTACAATATCTGACAGCCCCTGTAAGGATCTGAAAATTAGAACCTCCTTTGTACCACACTAGTGAGCTCTTGAAGTTTGGCAGCTGCAAAACAAATGATTATGCTGTGCTGAATTTTGCTATATTTGGCATTATGTATGTGATTGATAGATGTGCAGTCAACCCCCCCCCAAAAAAAAAACTCACGAGTTCAAAAACTACAAAAAGCTCACTTTTTTAAATGGCAGTGATGAAAAGATAGTTTAAAAATACGATCAAAGTCTTTTTCCTCGTCTTTCCTCGTAATCAATGCCAGATGTTTGCTAGTTTATATTTAAGGTAGACTGTCCATGTTTTGTCATGATGTAAGAATGTTACAGATGTGTAAAATTACTTTAGTCTCTTTAAAATGGCAGCTGGTTCTGTTATGCTTTTATAATTGGGACCCTAAGAGGACAGCAAGCACTGGGAATTGACTTATTTGGCCATGTTTCTTAGTAGTCCTTTAAAGTTGTTTCCAGCTTCATCTTCATAGTTTGATTTTTTTCTGCTTTTTTTGCAGAGACAGTCAGATTTAACTGTAGAAGCTGACAGCAATAACTGTGGCTAATGTAACAAAGTTCATTCTGCAGCTGGGCTATTATTCCTGCAGTGTTCTGCAGCATGCTATGAGGCTGGCCAAGTTCCTGAGAGCTATTGAAGTAAAACTCCCAGGTCACCTCTGAAAACAAAGACAAGAAAATGGTAAATGCAGTAGTTGTAAATACGTGTCTGTGTTATATATTCAAACATCCAAAATGTTGATTACCATATGGTCGAGACCATATGTTCGACATTCGGAAGTTCGAATATATAAAAAAAAAAAAAAAAAGAAAAACACACCTTAACAGTGCGAGTGAAGTCTACATAGAATTACATGCTTAAGCTACTGTCTGTTCTGTTTTATCTTTTCTTGTATTACTGTGTGCAGTGAATATCAAGTTTGGTTTTATTAAATATTGATAACCAGATGAGAAGACATTGTGGATTTTTTCCAGACATACCACTACACCTTTCCTTGGTTTACTAGTTTTTCGTGAATTTTTGCTAGAATCACTTGTCCCAACTTTGTTGCTGGTGACTGCTCCTAAAAAGTTGGGAAGCTGGTTTGTAGACTATATCCAGTCTAGTAATACTTCTAACCTGAGCAAACTGATGTATAGAATTATTAGTTTTAGGCATGTCTTTACATTATGTACTGATTCTACACTTGTGAATTATCTTTGAAAATGATCACCGCCTGTTGTTTGTGGGGTCTGGATCTTCTCATTCAATAATTCTTTTAAAATGTGTATCTCTTCTGTAAACCATTTAGCTCCTGTAAGAACAGTATCTTTCATTTTAGCATCTTGTTAAAGAATATGCCACTGTTTCTGCATAATATTCTCAATTTGCAGTATTGTACCATGAAATAAACTTCATTGCCTCTTACCTCACAGTTTAGACTTCTATACTAAATGGTACTTACATCCTTCACAAGTGAGTCATAGTAAGATGAGCATATCATTTACTGTTGTTATAGGGTGACAACTTCAGTACTGCGGTACACTGTTGCAATCTGTACTTTTTCTGTGGAGTGGAGTGTAAATGTGTACAATTGCAATGAAAAACCTTCATCGATAAATGATGCATTCTGTGTTTGCGTGCTGATAAATTTAACGAAATCCATGGCACTGATAAATCTGTGCAAACCTTACTATTCTGTATCAGAAACAAGACCAATTGCAGTATATATACACACATCTTGGATACTAACTTGTTAATACGTTCATACCTTTTTGCTTTATGTTATGAAGTCTTGTTGGCATTATCCATGTTTTTGACTTGCAAGTGTGCACCTGTATTTGATAGTGAAGATAACATATTTCTGTTTGATTCAGGGCTGAGACTGATTTTGGGGATTTCTGATCAGTATTCATCCTGGTTAACAAATTTCAGTAATTATGTATATGTATGTATATGTGTGTGCTCAACTCCTTCACTTATTAAAGGCCTATATCACATAATTTTGATGTGTTTTAAAAAGGGATGCTATTCTGCCACTTTTGTGATATGAGAGGTGGTATTACTAATGTAGTGTCCTCCTTAAGTGAACTGTATAAAAATGCCAATCTGAAACAAATGCTTGGTAATGAGTAGCATCCTTGTGGTATCTTGGGGAACGTTTCTACTTCTCTTCTCATTTGCAACTTTCTAGTTCAGATTTCCAGATACATTTCAGAAGTGGAATTCTGGGAGTATGTTTAAAATGGTCATTCACATTAATTTTAAAACAGCACTTTGGATGCATATGTATCAGTAATACATTTTGATATACACACAGGTCATATTCCAGCATTACTAGGAAACTGCAAACTATTGGCAAAGCATGAAATCATAAATAAAACAATGGCTTTGTCATGAATTTGATGGAACAATACTCTCTGTTATGTTGAAATAACCAATACACACAACATGACAGTCTTTTCCACACTATGTGTGAAGTAAGTATGTTTATGCAACAACCACTGTACTTTCTTCTATCTTCCTTCATGTGGAGTAACATTGTCTATAAGTTGTGAGCAACCACTATAGCAAACAAACTTGTCTCAGAATTAGGATGAACTTATTTAAGCAGGTTAATATTTGCCTTTAATGTATGATTTTATCTGAGGAACATCACAATGACGTGATTGTGCCTAAATCAAAATTCACTCTTTGAGTGATGCCACAACATAACTATGTGCCTGAAATGAGATTTAAACTGAAATTGAGTACGTTAGGTAAACCTCAGGTTGTTGCCAACTTAGGATTTCCATATAGTATATTATTTATACATAGCATGAGGTTGGTTAATAATTTTGCTGCACTGAATCTGTATTGTATTTAAAATTATGAACTAGGAATGCCAGAATAAACAGATACAGCTGAAAACCTTTTTCTTGTAGTACTTGTATGCCATTCAGATGACATTAGAACCACAGTCCCTTCCCTTTTCTATCATTCTGCAGTTAATGTGTGCATTTCTTTCATCCAAAGTACTATTTTAAAGTTAATGTGAAAGACCATTATAAATACATTCCCAGAAGTCCACTTCCCAAATGCATTTGAAATATAGACTACAATGTTGTGAATGAGAATAGAAATGTAAAGTGTTCCCAATACACCATACTGATGTTACCCATTACCAAGGATTTGTTTCAGACTGGCATTTCTAAAGAGTTCATTAAAGAACACAAGATTTGTAGGTACTAATTCTCACAGCAATGGCAAAAGAAAATCCTTTTTAAAACATGTCCATACTGTGACACTTAGGCCACCAAGAACTGCAAGGATTTGAACTAGAACCCTTATGCAAACAGTGCCCCTAAATGATGGTTCATTAAAACACTTTCATGCTTAAGAAGTGACAGAGAAAATAAGTATTATTATTGAGGGTGGTTTATTAAAATAATTGGCTATGTGCTTAAGAAGTAGTTGAGCAACTAAAGCAAAATGTCATTTATGAAGCTGTTTAACAAAACAAAAGTTCAGAAGCTCCATCTAGAGAATCATTCAGAAAGCAAGATATGGTTATGCAGAGGGAGAGCAAACATGAAACACAAACTATGGAAGATAATCTTAAGCAGAAAGAGAATAATTTAAGGGAGGCTTGCTGGATTTCATAGAAATATATATGTGTGTGTGTCTGTGCAAAAGTCAATAAAACACAAACTGTTAAAACTTTAATAAAACAAATAAGTATAGTAGTTGAGACCATTGATCAGGATTTAGTTAACAGAAACTCACAAAATACATTATTATGTAGCAAAAGTAATAAAGGTTATGTGCTTAGATTCAGAAAGAAGGGTCCATGGTTGCATAAATTGCCTACTGCAAGTAGGTCAAGTTACATAGTTGTGGAGAATGCAGTCCAGATACATTTTAGTTGCAATGAGGAGCACCTCATTACTACTGGCTAATTTCCATGCCACCTGATCTCAAATTAGTGCCAACCTTGTTAAAAGCACAGTGCTGTGTTAGTGTCCTTTGATGGCTAATGCATCATGTTGGCACAAGCAGCATGCCTCTCAACTGTCCAGAAGTTTGCCAGATGTCCCAATTTTGCCTCATGTATTTTCTATGTCCCTTGTAAATGTTTTCCTTCTCTGGTAAATCACTAAGGATTACAGTCAGTCGGTAGTGCCATAAATTACAGTTTCATACCTCTTATTGCTTAAAAAATGCATGTCGATACAAAACCTGTTCTATTAATTTTTAAGTGAATTAAAGTTATATTTAATAATTGATCCTGACTATAAACATTTTCCCCCTATTATTTCTTACTTTGGATGTCTTGAGTAAGAACACGGAGAGGTATGACTGCCTTTCAACACACACACACACAGACACACACACACACACACACACACACACACACACACACACACACACACACACACACACACACACACTGAGTCAGACATTTCCACATTAAAAATCTCTGTGCAGGCTGAAAAACCAAGAAGGCAGATGAAAAACTACAAAGGTATCTAAAACAAGCAATTCAAGCATGATCCAAAGAAGTCGTGTAGGGAGATGTGAAGGAAAACAGCATCAATTAAGACACTACCTAAACAGAGGAAATTAGTAAATTCTGTAGAAATACATAGGGAAAACTTATTGAAGACTACAGGAATGCTGAATACATAAAAGATGCAAAAGAAAATGAAATTCCATTGTAGAAGATAGGAAAGGGAATGAAGTAAATGCAGGTGAGATAGAAACTCCTGGACCCCCACCTGAAACATTCAGGATCCAGAAGCTGTAACTATCATCTGGCTAAAGGAAGTAACATATTTACACCATGTTTTACCCTTGAGTAAAACTGTATGCATGCAGTGAAATGACACCAGCCTGTATAACAATGGGAAATGTCATATTCCTACATAAACCTGAACCTGTAAACCATCCTAAGAATTCATTTGCAAATAACTTGCCTTCCATCAACATATAAGCTATATACAGGAATTGATGTAGAGTCTACAGTCATTTTGATAAAAAATTCAGTCATGACAATTGATCAAAAAGGGAATAAGAGAGAATTGTACAAGACCCAAGATAATCTTTTATTAAACAAAATCAGAATGAAGACCTATAAAAAGAACAGGAATCTCAGTATTTTATGGATAAATAGATTACAAAAAGCATTCAACAGCATTCTGGACTTCTGGATTATGGAATACTTACAAATGTATAAAGCTCATCTCACATTGCTAAGTTATATTTGCTATGATGACGTGACAAAACACTTTGCAAATCAATCATGAATGAGGCCAAATTGCTATCCAGTGTGTAAGAGTCTACAATGAATTGGGAATATTCCAGGGTAATTGTTTGACACTTTTGTTGTTTTGCCTTGCCCTGAGTCATTTAAATTGTTAACCTAACAAACTACAAAAAAAAATATGTGGTATCCCTCGAAGACTCAGAAAACTCAGTACGCACTCCGTTGCTCCAAACAACCTGATTATGTATAAATAAGGAATGTTTTGGATGCTTTTCATTATACTCATCTAGGATCACTTGTTTTGTGTATTTCAATAAAGGGTATTCCATTTTAACTCAACTGTGGACTGCCTACCATTTTTAACTCGACTGTGGAATACCTACTGTTTTCTCTTTTATTACTTTTAGTGCATATATTACAGTTCAATTTTTATTAATGAACTAGGTGCTTAAAATAATTCAGGAATGTTTTTGATGCTTTTCATTATACTCATCTAGGATCACTTGATGTTCTTCGTGTTTCACTGTTGCAATCATTACATTTGGGTAATCTGCTGGCAGGTTGCCCTCAGTCAGCCTGATTAACAAAGTCTTGGGTCCTGCGTCGGTTGCTGTCCCTTCTTTCATGACGTCAAGGGTGTAAAACATGCAACTGACGCCATTACATTGTCTTTCTTGCCACGCGGTGCCCAAAGCAGAAGCAGTTCGCAAGTGCCGGTCGGCCGACTCCTGAAATTTTCATTTTCGAGTTTCAGATCCAAAGTCTTCAACTAAAGCTAGGTACCCCGTTGGGGAAACTTTTTCTTGCTCCTTACCGATGTCAGTAAAAGTTAATAATTGCATTACTTGTGGGAAGCAAATACCTCATAAGGATTTCCATTTGTACTGTATTCCGTGCCTAGGCCCTGACCACGATGTACCTTGCTGTCAGTTCTGTGCCTTATTTAATCAACGCACTATTAAACGTCGGTACATTTTTGCTTCTAAATATTTTGGCTCATGCTTTAATTATGCAGAAATGTCGTCGGTTAGCAATACGACTACTGGAATACCTAAAAAACGCAAAGTAAAAGACAGAGACAGGCCGTTGAGGTCCAAAACTGCTGACGACGCTTCTCCTAAGCCAGTCGCAAGCTCGCCGGTACTCAGTGAGGCGCTTTTGTAGCCCCTGATACCCGCTAATTCTGATTCGCAGGCCTCTACTGAGACCCATTCGGAGTCCGGTATGCCGCGAGATGCTTCAATTATGGAACCCGCGGATGTCTCCACCTTGGATGGGTCTGGAGCTGCTGTGCAGGCACCGGCTTCTGAGGGTGTTTTCAGGCCTACAGATTTGTATATTAGACCGACACCATCTACATAACTAAAGCCAAAATCACAAACTATGTCTAAAAAAACGACGCCTAGGCCACATGTACAGGCCACCATGCCTAAGAAACAAATTATCAAAATGGCTGAAGATTTAATTACTTTGATCAGGGGTAGTCAACCCCCCCCCCCCTCTAAGAGGCCTAGGCAAGATATTGACTATGAATCTTCTGAACAGGATTCTATTTCTTCTGATTCTTCTAATGAACAGGAATTGTCTATACCTACTTTTGAGGACTCTGATGCAGAAGATTCCATTCCTTCTACTTCTCCCCCTGAGGATTTTTCTTTTGGGGAAACTTTACATACCTTAAGGGAACATTTCCACTGGGAAAGTCAGGATTTTTCTGAATCTAAAAAGAGACTTAGGGATTTCCTTCTTCTTCCTCAGCATAGGCCTTTGGCTATACCTCCTGTTTTAGACATTGTTGATGATGTTTTTTCAGAATCTAGTATGGCTCCTGATTCTCTGCCTCCGGCTCCTTGTAAGCCAGACAGATACTACAGGGTTCCTGCTCCCACAAATTACTTTTCAAAAATCCTGTTGCGGATCCTGAAACCATTTCACAGGGTCCCAAGGGCATTAAGGCTCCTACTGCTAAAAATCCTACCCCTTCTGATAGAGATTCCAGGGCGCTGGATAGATGGGGTAAGAAGGTTTACACTTCTGCAACCTTGGCAATCAGGGCTTTAAACTGTCAATTTCATATGCTAAAATATCAACAGCATATCATGGGACTGCTTAAACAAAAAATTATGTTAATTTCTGACTATGTGGAAAATAAGGATTTACAGGATCTATTGCATTCAGCTGAACAAGCTGGAAAACATATTTTGCGATGTGGTTTTCATTCTTTGGAGGCCTCTTGCAGGGCTGCTCTAACTGGATCTGTGATAAGAAGGCATGCTTAGCTCAAAGAGCAAACTCTGCCTGATCATGTTAAAGCAAAATTGTTTGATGCTCCTTTACAACAGGAACGTCTCTTTGGTAATAAGGCTGAAGATGTTCTAAAAAAGATGGAAGATAAAGCTAAATCTTTGCAAAATGTGAAAGATTTCTTACAAGTGCAACCTCCCAAGATTTAGTAGGCACTGGCCTTCTAAGAACTGGTCCTTTCCAGTTCCTTCGAGAGCCACTCAAGTCAAACTCAGACATTCCAAAGGCACCAGGTTTCAGTCCCAAGGGACTTTCAGAACAAAACAAAGTGGTGCCTCCTCTTCCAAATCTGGAAACAGCAAGACACCTCCCTATGGTAAGCAGTCTCAATGAGTCCCCTTTACACTTGCCAAGCACTTACCTTTTAGCCGCCCCTTTGTGGGGGGGAAACTGGCTCTTCATGCAAGAAATTGGCAACTTATAACCCAGGACAAATGGGTTTTAAATATAGTATCCCAGGATTTCATTTCAATACATTGCCAATTCCAAACGGATGGCCAGACCTGCCCCAAATCAGTGAGCAGAGGCCCAGAAACAAGTACTTTCCCTCATGAGCATGGGGGCTATTCAACTAGTACCAGAAGAGGAAAAGGGACAAGGTTTTTATTCAAGACTTTTCCTGGTACCCAGAAAAGACAAATCATGGCGTCCAATTCTGGACTTATCTATTCTAAACACCTTTCTCGACATCCCAAGAGTCAAGATGCTGACTCTTCAACAGTTACTTCCTATGCTAGGCAAAGATGCCTGGTTGGCAACTCTAGACTTAAAAGAGGCTTACCTGCATATCCCAATCAGGGAATCTTGCAGAAGATACCTCCGCTTCAAAGCAGGCTACTTGCATTACCAGTTCTCTGCACTGCCCTTTGGCTTATCTACTGCAGCCAGGGTCTTTACAAAGTGCCTGGCTCCAGTAATTGCATTTTGCAGGCAAAGAAATATTCAAATATATCCATACCTGGACGATTGTTTAATTCAGGCAGAAAACAAAGACATTCTTCTAAAACATCTGGCGTTTGTAAAAAGGGCTCTAACTTGTCTAGGGTACACTATAAATGAAAAGAAATCACAACTGGTACCCTCTCAAAAAATTACATTCCTGGGTGCAAGCTTGAATACAACTGCCCAGATGGCTTATCTTACGCCAGAAAAGCAAATTCATTTGGTGACTTACTTCAAACAGTTGGCCACAAAAACCCTGCTGTCTGCAAGACAAATTCTGCAAGCCTTTCTTCTAATTCCATATGCAAGACTGCATATGAGGAAACTTCAGTGGTACTTAAAAAGTTTATGGAGTCAACATTGTCACAGCCTGGAAACAATGATTCCTATCATATCTTGCCTGCAACTACAGTTCCTGTGGTGGGCAGAGGCGTACCACCAAAACAAGAGACTGTCATTCACACCACCCCCTGCCACCCAAACCCTAACTACAGACACATCAGACTATGCTTGGGGGGGCTCATCTGGCAGGGAAGTGCATTCAGGGCAGATGGAGTCCAAATCAAATGCACCTTCATATCAATCAAAAAGAAGTGCTAGCTGTACAGAATGCACTGACAGCCTTCAAGGACTACCTTCATCCAGGGCATTTACTGATAAAGACGGACAACACCACGGTTATGTGGTACATAAACAAGCAGGGGGGTACACACTCCTACCCCTTTTGCAGACTAGCAATGGCATTGTGGAACACGGCCTTGACCTATCAAGTACAACTACAAGCTCAATTCCTGCCAGGAAAGCTGAATACTCTGGCAGACGAACTAAGCAGAAATCTCATGGACCCTCACGAATGGAAGCTGGAACCATGGATTTTCAACATGTTAACATGCAGATGGGGGAGCCCAGACATAGATCTTTTTGCCTCACCCCAGAACTATCAGTTGGACAAATTTTGCACAAGAACTCATCACAAAAAAGCCTGGAAAGTGGATGATCTGTCCTTCAGCTGGAAAAACCTATCAGTCTATGCCTTTCCTCCTCTGCCTCTGCTCTCCAAAGTCCTACTAAAACTCAAACAGGACAAACCAAAAATGATCTTGATTGCTCCAGACTGATCTCGTCAACGCTGGTACCCATTCCTGTGCAGTGTGTCACACCTTCCACCGTGGCACCTGCCTCAGACACCTTACTTGCTATCTCAGCAGAACAACCAAACTCTGTACACTCAGCTCCAAACTTTGAATCTTGCAGCATGGCTAATTACTTAAATTCACCCTTTATATCCCTCAGCAAATCTGTGATGGATGTCATTTTGGAGGCGAGAAGGCCTAGTACTAGAAAATCTTATGCTGACAAATGGAAAAGATTCTGTGCCTGGAATCAATCTCAAGGGATAAGCACAGCAGTGCCCGACATTCCTCAGATTTTGCAATACTTAAATGAGATGCTTCACAAGGGCCTGTCCTTTTCTTCCATAAAAATCCATGCCTCAGCCATTTCAGCTCATTACAACACAGAACCTCCCCTCTTCTCTCATCCTCTGCTAAAGCAGTTTCTCAGAGGGGCCAAAAACTTAAGACCACCCAGGAGAGCTCCAACCCCTGCCTGGGACCTCAATTTTGTATTGGAGAAACTCACTCTCCCTCCTTTCGAGCCAGCCGCTACTGCAGACTTAAACTTTCTATCCTGGAAAACAGCTTTCCCTTTAGCAATCACTTCAGCTAGAAGGATTGCCGAATTACAGGCTCTTATGGCAGTGGAGCCTTTCATCATTTTTCATGCGGACAGGGTATCTTTCAGGACCATTCCATCCTTCATGCCTAAGGTGGTATCCAGTGTGGCTCTTAATCAGACCATTCATTTGCCAACTTTCTTTCCCAATCCACAGAACAAGGGGGAGCAGATTCTGCATTCATTGGATGTACACAGACAACTTAGATTTTACTTAAACAGAACTAAATCTCAAAGAAAAACTGAACAACTGCTAGTAACATTTGCTGCAGGGGCAGAGGGAAAGGCTATTTCAAAGCAAATCATTTCCAAATGGATAAGTCATTGTATTTGTTCCTGCTATAAGCACCATGGAAAAATTATCCCCAAGGGGATCAGATCCCATTCCACCAGGGCTGCATCTACTTCAACAGCCTTTCTCAGAGGTGTTCCTACAAGGGACATTCTAGAAGCTGCTACCTGGAGCTCAGTTCATACTTTCACTAAACATTACCATTTACCACTTTTCTCTAAATCCAGAGCTGGCTTTGCCACTGCTGTCCTGCAGGGCCTTATAGCTGGTCCTAGTGCTGTATAACTCCCTCCACCCAACCATAGCTTTGGGAATCTACCCAAATGTAATGACTGCAACAGTGAAACACGAAGAACATAGTACAGTTGTGTACACTTACCATAAATGTAGATGTTCGAGTGTATTCACTGTTGCAGTCCTGGTTACCCTCCCTCCAGCCCCCTATTATTCTCTGGCTACACCTCTTCTTTCTTTCACTATGCTTAAAAGCCCTTTTGGTGTGTTTGCTTTTCGTTGGAGGTATGTTTTTTGTGTTTTTAATGTTATTTGCTCCCCATTTGGGGGGCACCTGACATCTGGTGCAAGAAAAACTAATATAATGGCGTCGGCTGCATGTTTTGCACCCCTGACGACCTGACATCATGGAAGTAGGGACAGCAACCGACGCAGGACCCAAGACTTTGTTAATCAGGCCGACTGAGGGCAACCTACCAGCAGATTACCCGAATGTAATGACTGCAACAGTGAATACACTCGAACATCTACATTTATGGTAAGTGTACAAAACTGTACTTTTTGTGTATTTCAATAAAGGATATTCCATTTTAACTCAACTGTGGACTGCCTACCATTTTTAACTCGACTGTGGAATACCTACTGTTTTGTCTTTTATTGTTTTTAGTGCATATTTTACAGTTTAATTTTTATTAATGAACTAGGTGCTTAACATAATTCAGGAAGTGAACATCACACCCTCCACACTGCAAAGTTTCTACATGGTTTACTTAACCAACTAGGGTCTAGGTACAGTCTGACTTCAGGAAAGCAATCTTGTCAAAAGACATATCATTTGTTTCTGTGGATTATGTAAACCTGTATATCAAAACCAACAGCTACAAGTTGTTATTTTCCAGAAGATGCAGAAATAAAATTTGGCCTTAGCAAGTGCTGAAAAGCAACATCTGTATCAGAAAAAAATGAAGCATCAGAAATAAATAAACCTTGGAGAGGAATGTGATGTAAGAGAACTGAAACATGAGAGAGTGCATAAATTTCTAGAAATAGAAGAAGGACCAGCCATGGAACATAAAAAAATGACAGCAAAGGTTAGTAGAGAATAGTTTAGAGGACAAACTAATACTGAAAACTACTTTGACATCTAGGAATAAAGTCTGTGCTGTAAATCAATCAGCTGGTGCTAAACAAGTATTGGATCAATTGGACAGGAAATCAGAAAAGTCTGCTTCATGCCTATCAAATGTCTATAACATAAAAAAAGACTCACCAAAATTAGGAGTGGACAACAGACACAAAAACTTAAGTGACGCCACCAAAACCACTCTTGCCACTACCTACTTTCTCCCATTTCTTTTATACAGTGCACTCATCCTAACCAGCCTTCAGGCTACTGTTAAAAATAAGCTAGAGCATGCTGTAATAAGGTTGCAGAATTTACCACTAACAAACAACACCACATCCACAGCTGTACTGCCCTTAAGGCGTTGAACTGTCTCGACCTGCTTCACTACTTAGATTACATAAAGCTAATCTCCGCACTTAATATTACTGAGAATGCCAATGACTACCCTGCTTTTACTCCTGTTCTCCATTCCTACCGCCTTAATAGACCATTTTGATCTAATGAACATCTTCTCAGCATATATAAATCTCACATACCCTGTGTCCAAAGTGTATACCCATGTTCGGTCAGTAAGAAATGGAATTCTATCCCTCTGCAAATTAGATATCCTTCTAACCTCTTCATCTTCAAACACCTCCTAAAAGACTACATTAATAACTATTGGCTCTACTCCTGCGCAAGAGTGGACTGAATTAGCCCTCTCATCCCTACGCATCATGCTTCTCAATAATTCCTTCCCTATGAACATAGTCAATCTATTTCTTAGATAATGGACAAATACAATTTTGCCTAAACTATGCTGTATAGTCATTTCTGTTCCAAAAGTGTGTAACTTGTGAATTATTTCATTGACAATGTTCTTTTTGCACCTTATTATCTTTGTCAAAGTATTTATACTCTGTATACGTAAGTTTATACTATATGAACTGAAGATGTGATTGTTTTTTACTTATTTAATATGCTGTTCACTTGTATTAGGTTTTATTTAACTGTAACCATATTATGTCCATGTCATAATATGGTTACAGTTAAATGTGTCTTCTGTATTAGGTTTTATTTAACTGTAGCCATGTTACGTCTTTGTCAGTGTGGAGCTTTTCTTTCCAGGTCTTCACTGAAAATGGGATCTTATCCCAGTTGGACTTGTAAACAAATGTCAAATAAATAAATAGATACTATGCAAAAAATAGTGCTTACCAAGGTCATACATACCTCAATCTGAACATAGTGAAAGGTCTAAACCATGAAGAAAACAAGTCTAAGATAACATCTTTGCTTAGGTTGGCAGAAGCATTTAGGAAGGGAACAAACATGGAAATCAGTCAAGAAGTGGAAAAAAGCAGGCAGCAACACACAATCCAAAAAAGCAGAAGAAAGAATATAAAGATTGCAGCAAAGAAAAGAAGAAAAGTAAAATGGGAATTCACAGTTACAGTGTAAAGTTTATACAACAACTTTGAGTAGGCACATGTTGATCAAGAACTGACACATGAATGGGTAAGGGAAGCCAAATTTAAACCAAAAGATTAAGGTTAATAATGGCCAGTCAATGTGGCAGACTATGTGATGGTTCACAAATTTTATGGAAAAAGTTGGAGATACAGACAAATGTTGTTTTCTGCAGCACAGTTGCTCATCTTGTTGTGGTCTGCAATATGCTTTTCGGCTGAGGGTCTGTATGTGAAAAAGCACAATAGTGTGGCAAGATTGTTAGACTGGAGACTGTCTAAACATTATAACATGCAGGTAGCTGAGAGTGTTTGGAAATCTGAATGACAAAGGTTTACTGAAAATGAAGATGTAATGATCACATGCAAAAATGAAGAAGTAATGATCACATGGCATAACCAATATCAACATTTAAAAAAACAGAATCAAGAAAATCCAATATTGCAGTTGAAGAGAAAAGGACAAAACCAGCATTGAGCATCGAAATAGCTTTGCCTAACAACTATATTGTCACAGCCACTGGTGCAACAGGTAGCACACTCTCCTTTGATACAGAAGGCTGTAGGTTCTACTCCCATACCAGGTAGATTGAGTGCTAACACTGCAGTGCAGTATAAGGGGGATGCTGCACTGCTGAGTGTGTCATTCTTCAGATGAGATGTTAAACTGAGGTCACATCTGCTTGAGCTGGTGGTAACTCAGATGGATGTAAAAGATCCCACAGCACCTTTCAAAAAGAGTGGATTTTTTTATTTGTATACATATATGCAATTCATATTTTTACATATTTACGTATTTGCAATATTTACATAGTTTAACAGCATTCGATATATTGCTATTTCCATTTTAAGTATTCCGCCCACTCTTTTACCCACAACTAAAACCATATTTTTCCAGTATTTTTATCAATGTCCATTTTCTATTGTGTCTGATTTCATTAAGTCTTTCATTCCATATAGTCCATGTTACATTGAATATGTTTCTGTCCATTTTCTTAGCTTCATTCTGGGATCTTGTCCCATAAAATCCATACTCTTTCATGTCCATAGGTTCATAGATTAGTACTAAGCTAACTGCCCTTGCGAGCCATTTTAAGCCTAGCCAATTATCCCTTGTGAGATTCAAACCCTGCACCTTGTGTTTGTAAGGCAAACACCTTAACATTTCAAAATTTAAATAACTTGTAATCAAATCATGTTTACATACTTCTTTCCACAGTTTTTGAATTCTCTCACATTAAAAAAAAATATGTTGTGTAGCTTCCAATTCTTTACATTTATTACATATTCTATCTTGTTTTCTCTTGTATAGCATATTTGCCCCCCAGTGGTAATTTTCCGATGTACAACCTCGACAAAAAAATCATTGCATTCTTTAATTCTTTTACAATTTCTATATCTTGTCATTATTGCTTTTTTCTTATCTATTTCTAGCTCCTTTCATGGATCCACCAGATAAAAAGATATCATAATGTTAATATGCCATTCTTTTTCGTGACATTCTTTTTTAATTTCCACATTACAATTTGAATGTAAAATTCTTTCATTTCTTCATTAATAACATTTTACTTTTTTTTTTATTTCCATTTCTTCCCAAATCTCTTTATATTCACAGTACAGTATTGTTTCTGTTAAATCTTTATTATTTTTCATTATTCCTTTTAGTATTTTATACATACTTAAAGAAGCTGAATGCATAATGAAATTTATCAGCCCAAATCCCCCTTGTTCAACTTTCATATACAAAATTCCCCTCTTAACCGGGTTCAGTCTAGACCCCCAAATAAATGAAAAACATATCTGCATAAATTCTTTTTCATATTTCATTGGCATCATATAAACATTTGCAATATATAAGCTGTTTTACCACCTGTTTTAGTGTTTATTAAATGTGCTTTCTTTTTGTGTGAAAACCTATATGTCTTCCAGAATGTGATCATGTCTTTGATTCCTTTAATAACTTTATCCCATTGTTCATGTCTGTATTCTGTCCTTCCAAATACTATTCCTAAAACATCTATACTATTTTCTTTATATACCACACCTCCTACAATACCTTCATACCCACATCCTTTAGCCTTTCCTGTTCTCTTTATGCTTAAACCAATTTTCTTCAACCGTGTACTCAATTTTTCATTAATTTTTTCCATCCAGACTTTATTTTTTGCTATTATTCCAATATCATCAGCATACGTGTACATTATTGGTAACTGTATCTCCTCCATCATTCTGTATCCTCCCTTTGTTGACATTTTATTAATTTCCATTACTATTGTGTTTATGATTGTAGCAAAGATCATATTGCTTGCAGGACATCCTTGTTTTATACCACACTCTATTTTTAAATCTTCCCCAAGCCAGCCTTTTACGTTCAGTTTTATGTAATTATTTTCATATATTGATTAGTTACTCATAATATTTTTTTTCACTTATATTGTATGCTTGTAAAATTCCCCATAATTCTTTATACTGAATATTATCATATGCCTTAGTGACATCACCCATCATGATTTTTGTTTCCACTTTTTTATTAATAATATCATCATTTACTTCCCTTATTATCCACAGTAGGTCTTGACTCCCCTTTCCTTTTCTCTCAAACAAATTCTGGTCATATAATCTTTCTATTTTACATTGTAGTCTTTTAGTTACTATTCTCATGAAATTTTATAATCTGTTTTATTCAGTGTAATTGGTCTCTAATTTTTATTTTATCTTTATCACATTTTTTTAATATAACTTTTGTCACACCTGTGCAAATTTCTTTATACTTAATTCCTCTTTCTAGCCACTTATCCATTACATGTATAAACACCATTTTTTACCAGTTATGCATTTCTTTATACATAGTATATTCAATTCCATCCAAACCTGTAGCTGAATTAACGTTAATATCTTTCAAGATCTCATTCAACTCATTTATATTTATTTTTCTGTCTAAATATTCATTATCTTCCTTATTTAATTTTTCACCATTATAAATTTGTTCTATGTTAATTTCTTTTTTACTATATAAATCTAATACATATTCTTTAATTTTTCATATATTTCTCCTTGTTTTTTAACTTGTTCCCCTTCTTTATTGTTTAATTGTCTTATTGTCTTTCCTTCTTTTACTATCTTACATAAGTATGATGCTACTTCGTTTTCCTTGTAAGCAGTAGTTTGCTTATATAACAATGTATTAACCTTATCCTGATTTATATAATTATTTTACTTTTCATAAAATTATTTTTTCTTCTTTATGACTTAATATTTTGTATTTTGTTTTTTTTTCCTTTTCTATACATTCTACAAATATTTTTTATATTTCTTTTTGAATTGAATCCACCATATTGTCCAATTTTCATAAACATTTCTCATATTGATATGCTGTTGCCACAATTCTGTAATTTATTTTCTTTCTCCTGAATCTAAATCTTTTTCATTTACTCTTTTTATACCTTTTCCTATTTTAATATAGTCCTCATTTGCATGATTTTTTATCCAGTTGCCACATGATCAGAGAAGCCATTATATTTAATTCCTTTTTGTGTAATTTTTAGACCTGATATAAAAAAAAATCAATTTCTGTCTTAATTTCATTTCTTTTGTAAGTCCAGTGTTTATTTTCCCATATTTTTTAATTTTCCGCTTTCATAATTTTTGCAACCATTTTAACATCACAGCTATTCTTTTTATTTCTCAAATTACAACGTCACCTGTCATTAAAACATAATTAGGTATACTTTTAAACATTGTTTTTCTTTCTTTTTTCTCACATATGAATATAAAGGTATTAGTCTGTATAGGTATTTGCCCATCTTATATCTAGTACTGTTATTCATCCCAGTTCTACTGTTGTAATGTGTAATATTTTTATATTTTCTTGGCATAGTATACATATACCTGAACCGGTTTCTTTGGCTATGTTCCAAATAACAGTACCATTCCAAAGTTTTTCTGTTTTAGCATTCTGATGTCTTCTAACACTATTACTGCAGCACACCAATGTAAAATACTGTTTTTTCTCATAATATTCTTCATACTGTTCACATTCAAAGCTACTATGTCCAGCTTTATAGAACAGTTAGAATAATCTTCTTATCCTTTACCTTTTTTATTTTCTATTACCATTATATTTTTACATTTTCTTTTTCCTTCCCTAACTCTCTTTCCCATTGATTTTTTCCTGCCTTTTACTGTATGCCACTCTGACGCTTCTTCACTTGCTTCATGTGTCTCTCTTTCTTTTTCTTTCCCTTTAAATTTAAATACAATGCCTGTGTTTTCTCTTGTTATGTCGTGTGTTCTTGTATAGCATTCTTTTCTAACTCTTTTTCTTGTATAATTTCATTTTCATTTTATTTTTTATTTTCTTGTATTTCTACCTCACATTCTAACCATGACTGTCCTGTATTACCACATTTCTTAAATTTCACTTCACATTTCTTTGCATTATCACCTGTCTGACCACATAAATAAGATCTTTTTTGTCACATTCATTAATTAAATGATCACTTTTTCCACAAAAATTACAAGTCTTTGGTTGTCCTCTGTACCTCACAAAAACCTCTGTTGCCATGCACATTAACAATACTGGGTATGTGTATCACATTGTTATTTTCCATTAAAATTATTCCACATTCCCAACCCCCAGTCCATAATCTTTTTTCATCATAGATTTTAGTAGTGTCTACCACTGCTTTACATATTGTCAACAAATATTCTCTCAGTTCTTTTGCTCCCACTTCGGCTCTAAACTGAATCAAGATTCTTTTTTTTTTTGCCTGAAAAATGCTTGTACAGCATATTCTGACCATGCAAAGTCTGCTTTCTTTTTTCATAGCCACAAGTCACAAAAAGTTTCTTTGTTAATTAAAATGAAAGCTCTTACCTCTTCAGCTTTTAATCCCAGAGGTGCAGTAACATTGTCCCATACCTCATATCTGTACAGGCCTTTTTCTTTTTTAGTGCTCACCCAAACAACATATTTTTTCTTTATTTCCTTCATCTCTGTGTTCTCCTTAGCTCCTTCTCCCTCCATTTGAGCATAGGACTTTTATGTGGAACCTTCCCTGGCTCTTTTTCCTTCTCTTTTTCTCCCTCTTCTATTTTTTTCCATAATGTCAGTCTAGGATGTAGGAGTTCCACTATCTGGCTCACTCTGGTTAACTAGCTCCTCCAGATACTCATCCCACAACCCTCCTGACTGGAAAGTTGAAATAAATTTTTCTGCTGTTTCAAACAGGTTTTTCTGGAAATTTTCTTTTGAATCCATCTCCACCATGGCATTTAGTTCCATCTCCTTCCCAGTCTCCTCACCATCAGCAGACAACATTTTCTCTGCTCCCCTGAAGACATTTCCAGAAGCAATTCTGACATTTTTTCTTCATTTTCAACACATTTAATTTCCAAATTGCCTTGGCTCTCAGCAGCCATGTTTCTCCATGTTCCTGCTAGCTGCCTCCAGGCCTGGACAGGAAACAGGAAGTCAGGATGTATAACACCCAATCTCTTCCCCCTACTGCAAAGAGTAGGGAATGCTCCCAGATGCCCTGGCAAAATTTCACCTGTGAAAATAGGAGTTTCCTCGGAAAAGAGGATACTAGCTTAGTGCGACTAACCCAATCAACAAAGGAAAGATAGATATAAAGATGGATAAAGAAATAGTCTTACATACTCATAAACATGACATTATAAAATACCAAGACATACAAGCAGAAACTATAGCAGTGTGGAATCAGAACACACAAGAAGTTCCTGGAATATCTAAACTAATAGAAAAGAATTTGTAGACAGATGTAAATGTTATCAATGTAGTTATCCCTACATGAACTGCAGAAAAAGGCAATTCTGAGTACACTGCAAATGCTTAGAAGAGCAATGTTGGCAAGCATCAAAAACTGAAGCAAAGCTGATGTTGTGAACTATAATTACACCCTGTCTTAAGAATGGAGTTCATTCCTGTTACAGTATTAAAAACCCTAAACACTTGGTGATTTTAAAGATCAACAGTTTTAAAATATGTAGACTAGATAATTTAGCGTAATGCAACAGTGATATTGTTGGGTCATTATCCACTCCTCCTTTACCTTTGTGGTTTACCATACTCAGCTTTACCAAATATTTCTTTCCTCACTATTGACCTAAATACATACATTTTCTTTAATTGATTTAACATCGCAGCTTTCTCAGTTATCTTTTTTAACCTTCCTGCTCGATTTGTGACCTCATGGACCCTGAGTTGGGAGGTTTCCTATGGCTCAGAGAATATTTTCACCATGTTCTGAGTGTTTGCTGTCATTCTTAGCACAGGTTACATGCACAGTATTATGGGACTTTAATCAGCTCTGATTCTGCATGTTATACTCTTCTATAACAAAACTGTGGTCATTATTAAAATCATTATAGTCTGGAAAAAAATCTGCTTTTAGTTGCACTATTTGTCTTTGGTTCTTATTGAAAACCTTGGCAGTTTACATCCTGTTTGAAAAATTAACTAAGTTGTCAGCATTGTTAATGGGGTCTTCAGTATTCCTTGCTGTTCTGTTGCAGCATATTCAAAAATTAAAGTAGTCTAAACTAAAAGGTAGATTGTGCTGTTGCCATTCTTTGAGTAGTTCAGGATTGAAGTTACCCAAGACAAGTATTTTTTTTGTTATTAATGGACTACTTGGAGCCATTTATGTAAGCATGCTTCAAACACCAATCTTTATGTTTATTGACTTAGTTATTTTAGTGGCATGTTTTTGTCTTGAGTCAAATCATGCTATGACTGGCTTTTCTATTGAGTTGCGCAACCTTTTTGAAATAAGAGCCAGAATAAGAACATGGACTTTCATGACTCCTTCCCACCCAGTTTGCCATTTTCCCTGTTTATTGGTTAGTAGTCATTTTTAGGAAGTCTGTTACCTGTATCCTTCTGCGTCCTCTGAGAGCTGGGTTTTAATAAAGGCATTTTGCAATTACACTGCTATTTTCAAACTCCCCAAATTGTTTGCAAGACTGTATGTGTGTGTGTGTGTGTGTGTGTGTGTGTGTGTGTGTGTGTGTGTGTGTGTGTGTGTGTGTGTGTGTGTGTGTGTGTGTCTGTATGAGAAAAGGGTGGGACAAACAACCTCACAATAATCCCAACTCTTCACCAGTCTTCTGCATTTAACCCTTTGTTATTGCCCATCTCTTACATTGATAGATGCTGTCCTTACTGTCCTATTGAATTATGTAAAAAACAATGGGATACTTAATTATTTCTGTCATAACCCGCTGCTTAGTTCTGTAGAATATACATATTAAGCTCTTGTTGTCTGTCACCATGTCACTTCCATTATGAACGTTCTACCAGTTTCATTTACAATTTTTGGACTGCCTTCATCTTGTATATGCCATAGTGAGGGTAAGGGGGTACTTTCCTGTCTGGTTGATTATTTTGCTGTACTGTTTATTTCCCTTATTAAACTGTGTGCACCCCCCCCTATTGTGGAGGACTGTGTATAAATCAGTAACCATTATTCTGTAAGATTACAGATTTATTTACCGCTGGACAACTTTAAAATCATGGTGATGCCTTAGGTTAGTGGTGGTTTACACTGAAACCTGATGAAAATATTAGACATGTTGAGATTTGAAGTTAACTATTGCCAGGTAGCATTTTTGAAAGAGTACTTTCTGCCTTTTGTCAAAGGTCATTGCTGTTGTGGGAGCAGAAGTTTTGTAATTACATAGAATTAATGCTTCTCAGCACATTGTTCTGGAGTACAGTCTCTAGAATTCTGAACAAAAACAAAAATAATGGGGGACAACAGCCAAAAATCAGAGATAATTTTTAGATATTATTGTAATTCACTTAAAAATGTGATAGAACAATGGGGTTTTCATCAACATAAGTTTTCAAAACAGTAGGAAGTATGAAGCTCTGATGCCTGGCATTACTGATTGACTATCCTCAGTGATTTACCAAAAAAAAAAATAGAGGTCATTGAGCAAAAATATGAGGCAAATTAGGGACATTCTACAAAATTCTGGACAGCTGAGAGATATGCCATAAATATTCATAAACAAATATGTACGTATATTCCCTTATATTTTGGAATGCTGTCTATACTTGACTTGCTGTGTTTCACAGAATGACTGCTTGTTTACCTGTATAACATAATTTTTAGTTGGGCTGTACCAGAGGAATATTTGCATTATTTGGATGAAAATTGTAAATAATTGAAGGATATATGTTTTGCATTTAAAGGAACATTTTTTTGCAAAAGTAGTGCAATGCTTAGGGAATGCAGTAGAGGTACATAGTTTATACTGTGCATAAATAGAAGTCATTATGGAGGCTTCACCCTCACACAAAGTGTTTCTGAGGTAAAAGGATGTTTGAGTTTGTTGGATTGCTATAACAGGTTTCTGCTAAGTCTACTAATCTTTTTAAATGTTTTGTGTAACTTATTATTCAAAAAAAGATATGGGCACATTTAAAGGAATAGTAATTCGCATTTCAAACGTTTAAAATTTGGCTACAATCTGCTGACATATTTGTTCACTATTATTTAGAGAGAGTTAATTCTTTTCTGTGATGTTTCATCAGTGCAACATGTATCTTTAGTGCATGAAGGTTTTACATATATAAGCCACACTTAATCCTTTATCACTTCTCATGCATTTTATAACGTTAGTGTTGTCTTATGCTGTACATGTGTACGCTTGAGGACTGTGTGAAGGAGGGGGATTTCCTGGCTGTCATTCCTCTCAACAATAGAAGTACCAGATCAAAGAGAGGGATAAAGGATGGTAAAGCAACATTCATTATTGCAGAAGATTTGTGGAAAAAACTGTAAACAAACACTCTGCATTTCTGAAAGCACTGGCTGCATGTGATGTGTGATGATTCCCAAATCCTTCACATCTTAAATGGTGCTCACTGAGAGGTAGATTCCTTTGAGGGTCCTCAGTTTCATTATGCAAATCACTGAGGTGCTGAAATATGGATCATGCAATGTCACCAAACCAGTCTTTAGCAATCATTCACTGATGATAACATCAGCTCACCAAATGAGTGTACTTCTTTAGAGTGGAGAAAATGTGGGTTTCTAGATGCAGAGTGAGGGAACAGATACATGCAGAGTCATACCTCTCAAATATACAAATTTTGCCGAATGTCCAAATTTTTGCCTCATATTTTTGGTCCATTTTTCATAAAATTGTGGCTTTCTGGCAAATTAATGGCAAATCATTAAACATTGAAGTTAGGAAATAATAAGAGACATTTGAGTTTCAGACGTCATACCATTCAGAAAATGCATGCTAATGCAAAACCTGTTATTCTATCAACTTTTTAAGTTTCTAAGAACAGTATTTAAAAATTGTCCATATTTATCGGCCTTTATCCCACTTTTATTTATGGCTTCGTCCAGATTTCTTGCTCTAAGAGGTTGAGAGGTGTGGTGTAGACAAAGAATAAAATGCGCTGCATAGCTTGAATGGTTTTATGTTTGTACCTGTAAGAATAACTTGGTAGCTGGTACATTCATGTGCATTCAAGTACAAATAAAATATGTGCACAGCAGCTGATAGCTGTGAAATATTTTCTCTAAGCTGTCTGAGATATATATATATATATATATATATATATATATATATATATATATATAAATACATATATATATATTTATAAAATATATATTTATACAGCATTCTGTCATTTATCCATGACGACGTGTACACTTCCTGTGAGTAGCGATATGCTTCTACCTGCCCTCTGCTGTGAAGTTAAAAAAATATATAGTGATTCTAAAATGGCGACTTGTTCAAACGTTAGAGCCTCAGAACATATGTTATTCTAATCAGATGTAATTAAAGTAACTACTTTTCTATTCAAAACAGACTTTGACATCTGTTCTGTTTTACTTAATCTTAAATTACTAGTGATACTTCACAGAAGATGCTGGAAACACTTACAATTCACTTTACATTTCATGTATATTGCTGCTCCTAGTGTTAAGTACTGCACAAATATGTAACATTTTACATAAGGATTCCCTATGAGTTAATCTACTTCTGTGGCATATTTCCTACCCAAACATAAAATCCTAAATTAAGTCATTATGGTATGTTGCCGTAAGATTTACTGTGATGTTCAGCCACTGCATTATGACATAAGTACTTTACTTGGGTAGAACTATAGATATATGTGTGTGTCTGTGTTTGTGTGTACACACACACTTCCATACACATACACACACACACACACACACACACATATATATTTATAAAACTCATTAGGTAAGTTGTTTGTTTTAATGAAGATTTTATCAGAAATTAAGGCTGAGAAAAAGAATAGAGTTCTTAACCTGTTATTATTTAGGATATGAACAATAGATTGTTCAAACATATGTGCCCTTTTCAAGCTGAACATCACCCGTAGGAAGATGGCTAGCTACAAAACAAAACAAAATCCCTGTAACTGTAGCTGCAAAAAAAAAAAAGAAAAACATTAAACTACAACCACCATTTTCTCCACACCACTAAGCAGAAACGTGAAGATCAACCAGATACTTATCTTCAGAGAAAGTACCACTCCCCACATACACACATACTCAGTGTGTAGGTATTTTAATGTAAATAGCTGGAGGCATATGTGTAGCAGACCGTCTTAGAAAATAAGCACACAAAGTTTTGAAGGGGCTGTAAATCTGATGTACTGCACAGGCATCAGCACAAACATAGATGTACGCATGTGTAAATAAGCCATCACCAGGTACTAAAGTTGATGAGAAAAACTGAAACACAAATTAAACTCTGTGATGCACTGACATTATCTAAAATGGTAAACAATTTCTTTTTCAAATAATGTCTTTGTATAACTGTACTATGTAATGGTTTGTGTGTGGGACCATACCACACCAGCCGTTGGTAAACTTTACATTACCCACAGCCAGATATTACATATTTTTAAATATATATCCAACTGTATGCAACTATTAACTTTTTGGTAAAACTGTCTGGAAATTATATGCTGCTTTTTAAATAAATATATATGCCTGTCTATGTATCAGTTAATATCATCAGAAAATTCTCCAATTTATGAGCCCAGAACAGTACTTTTGTTTTTTCAGTAACGTCTTTCCTGTGGTAAAGACAATGCCATTTGGTAAGCTGAGCATTATCCTGGGACCAACTGGCTGTAGGATCAGACCTCACTGGAGGCCTCTTGTTCGCTAGCAGACCTCCAAGGAAGTCACTGAATCTCTTGCAGCTGCTGAAATTTCAGTGGCAAAGGCATTCCACCTCAGCTGAATTTGGAAAAAAAAAATTGCTGTGTTTTACACTGTGCTGGTATGTGTGCTTTTGCCAAGGTCTAATTTTAGCAAGACTGTACACCTCTTTAGGTGTTCTACCTTCTACTCATTAAAGACACTAGTAATGCAATATGTCCAACAAGAAAATGTACTTTGAAGATGGGAAAAGCTGAGGAAAACCATTAGTACAGTAAAACCATTACAAATTAATCAGCTGTATTGCAGCTGTAAGTCAATTTGTGTGTATCTATACTTTTTATTTCTCTTTTTTTATATTGTTTAAAACACATTCTGACAAAAACATCCTGAATCAACTAAAGAGGTGAGATGTTAAATGAGAGCAGATGTTGGCTTGCTGGAAGTTGAGGTTGTTTTTATTCTCTGGTCATCTGACAGAATTTTAAAACAGGAGTAGCTTCACATTGATGAAAGAGGCTTAGTAGTGAGGGTGGGGGGACTGTGTGTGTGTTTGACAGCTTGTAGACACTGATATTACATTATGTTGAACATTTCAGTCTGTGACACTCCAGAGGAGAGAGATACTCCACTGATGTAGTAGACAGAATGGAGACACAGTTTTATTCAATTGTTCATTAATTGAATAATGAACCAATCCAGAAGGGCATGCTTCTGTTTCATGAGGATTCATCTGGCAGTGTAGTACAGAGGGGTTAAAGCTAGGAGCCGGTAACAGTCATATTTCTTTACTTCTGATATGGATTCCTTGAGTTTCCACTGCATACTCTGAGACAGAACAAGTCACTTAACCAAGCAGCTTTGCTGGGAGATTCCTGAAAAGAAATTAAACAAAAATAGAGCTTATCAGTTACTACAAGTTAGTGCAGTCTTTCTGCATATTTGTTTAATTTTTATTCAAAAGTGACCTCCTTGATAATTATTAAAATAGGTACATCCATATTCCCCATTATCGTCTTTGTGTTATGCCTCATTTCTAATCATTAAAAAACGTGAAAGCACAGTCCACTGCTCGGCACAATAAAGGGATATCCTCCACAAACCACGCTTCGACAGAAATGTATAAACTAAGTGTGGTTTAATGTAAAACGAACACCAACAGCAACCAGTACAAAAAACATAAATGCAGCAACCAGTACAGCAACCACAGACTGAGCGCGCTTTCGTCTCTACATAAGAGACTTCATCAGAATCAATGTAAATTGTTAATTGGTACATTTATATACTTTTTGTTTGCCATTAAATCCTTAGCAACTAACTGAAAACAATTTGAAAACAATTAGTGTTTCAATCAACCAGACTGAAACTATACTTAAAAGTCTCTTTTAACCATTTCAAAACTGTTGCAAGAAATACACACATATAATTCATTCGTAGCAACCAATATTCAAACACTTTAGGTATAGTCACCATTCCAATGTAATAATATTGGGTAACAAATGTATATGATAAATGTATGTAATTAAGAACTGAATGTATGGTATATAGTATATATAAAAAATGTCATGTGAAACTAGTATATTTATTATATAAATATTAAATAAATAAAATAAAATACACTATATTAAAAAATTAATGTTGGCATTAAAATATTGCAATAATAAGATAAACACATATTTGTTTTGTATATATATGTACATAATAATGTATAATATCTACATGTAATGTAAATAATCTGTTATAAGGTACCAGAATTTCAACATATAAAACTCCAATGGGAATAAAGTACTAGTTAGAATGTAAAAGGTCAAGAAGACTACAAGACCCAATGAGTTAAAACAAGTACCTACCCAATAACCAGGTGGAGATTTATTTGGGATTTAATGCTAGTAATTTTAGTGCTGGTTTAATAGAAATATGGTCATTCATGCCCAAATAAGAGCATGCATCCAGTCTAATTTGCCAAATTAATTCCCTATATTCCAAAAATGTTTCCCAGTCACCACCCCTCTCCCCTGGTTTCACTTCTTCCAAAACCCAAAATTTTATATTAGCTTCCTTACATATTAACGTATGTCTAAACAGGGCATTATTCTCATTCTTTTTATTAATGTCTCTCATGTATTCATATATCCGTGTCCTCAGGTGTCTTTCAGTTTTCCCCACATAGTACGCCCCACATATCATACAGTATGCGAGGTATACTACCCCCTTGGTGTAGCAACTATAATATCTGTTGCTTTTTAATCTATACCCAATACTTTGTATCCAAAGGTCCTTTTCACCTGATAGGAATGGACATTGTGCGCATCTACCGCACTTATGGGTACCTGTCTTAATTAATGCTCCCCCCCTACAGTTAGAAACCTTCTTTCTTTCAAAAATCTTTTTTAGATTATTGTTCTTCCTATATCCAAACCTAAGGGGTTGTTGAAAAATAGACGGTTTACTAGACATTCTCCCAAAAATATTCCAAACCTCATTTATGCCCTTCTGCAACCAAGTAATACCAGTATAATGGGTTAAGGTCAAACGGGGCAATTCCAGACCAATTTCCATGTCCCCTTCCCCCCCCCCCCCAATAGATCCATTGTAACTGCTGACTCACTACCAGTGGTTACGGTGCTCATCCCACCATTGAATGTTAAAAGTGGACAGTATTTTAATTCTCGTTTTTTTACCACTTCCTTCTTAATGTTCTTAACCAATTTACTAGGATATCCTCTCTCTTTGAATAATTCTTGAACCACTTCCAACTCTTCCATAAATTCCTCAAAATTGCTTGTCATTCTTGAAACCCTAATCATTTGGCCTTTCACCACATTCTTCTTCAAAAATAATGGATGGTCACTTTGGAAATGGACATATGAATTCGAAAAACAACTTTTCCTAAAAATCCTAGACCTATAACATCCATTATTATTATCCTTAGTTATCTTAACATCCAAGTAATTGACTTCATCCTTGGTATGTTGAAAAGTAAACTGAAGAAATGAAGTAGTATCATTCAAATAATTAATAAATTAATCTACTTGTATGTCTGCACCGTCCCAGACAATAAAAATGTCGTCCAAAAAACGGAAATACTTAATAATATGTTGTTTGAAAGTTGATTTAAATACATAATTAAGTTCCCAAAAAAGCATAATGATGTTAGCATGTATTGGGGCGCACGCCGAACCCATTGCTACCCCATCAAGCTGATGGTAAATGTCCCCCTGAAAGTATATGAAATTGTTTTTCAAAACCATTTCCATGTTTTCAAGCACAAGCCTAAATTCATCACTATTAAGAATATTAAATTCTACCAGCATCTGTTCAAACCAATCAAGGCCAATGGTATGAGGTATAACAGAAAAAAGGTCCTTAACATCTATTGTCACAAATGAATAATCTTTCTGGTAGGGTACGGCATTAAACTTATCTAAGAGATCCCAAGGGTCTATTAGAATGTGTGGGTAGCCCAAGTAAAAATATTTAATCTTTGTATCTACATATATGGCTAAAGTTTGGGTTTTTGAACCCTGAGATGTAACTATGGGTCTCAAAGGTGGATTATCTACTTGTTTATGTATTTTTGGAATTCCAAATATTTCGGGAATTATCGGTTTTGGGACCCTCAGAAAGTTATATAGATCCAGATCTATCAAACCTTGCATAAGGCTGTCCTCCAGTATGAGGTCTATTTTCCTATAGCATATGTTAATTTCATTCCTAGAAACAATCTGATATCTGTCCCCCATATTCAAGATGGTCAACATCCTATTTGTGTAGTCCCAATGGTCCATTAGAACCACACCTCCCCCCTTATCAGGTTTCATAATCCTTAGTTTCTCATTGTTTTGTAACTCATTTAAAATACTAATTTCCTCAGTAGATAAAGTATTGTGGGTTAGTTTGGTTCTCCTGTTGTTAAAGCCTTCCCTTACCATATTAAGGGTACACACTTCAAAATTGGAAACATCCTGTTGAAGGGGGGGTTGAAGGTACTCCTCCTTTTTAATATTCTTTTTCCTCTCATATGTTGGTCTTGGAAAAATAACCCTAAATTCAACTTACATACAAATAATTTTATATCAAGTATAATCTCGTCAACCTTGGGTTTTCTTGTAGGTATAAAAGTGAATCCCTTAGAGAAAAGGCTGAAAAATACTGGAGTAATCTCAACGTCTGTATAGTTATAGATATTAAAATTGTTCTGGGAATGTATAGAA
Organism: Protopterus annectens; assembly: GCF_019279795.1. Taxonomy (NCBI): domain Eukaryota; kingdom Metazoa; phylum Chordata; order Ceratodontiformes; family Protopteridae; genus Protopterus; species Protopterus annectens. The sequence continues at coordinate 1,590,935,477 of NC_056731.1, forward strand.
CATTTACCCATGTCCAAACTATCCAATACAGTGTCATTACTTCCACTATTTAAATTGTCAGTACTTCCAAGTGTTGTGTTCTGACCAACACCAAAGTTCTGATCAGCATCAAAACTTGTCTGAATGTCATTTAAAATATTGTATATAGTTGGGGTTCCAAAGTAGTTTTCTACTACTTGACATGTCAGTATCTCCCCCTCACCTGCCTCCTTTCTTGATAGTTCCCCGTCACCTCTGCATAGGAGTATTGACGGTTCTGATTCCTGATCCTTTCGGACCTCCGAGGCCCCTGTCCTTCTCCTAAAGGGTCAAGGGGGTCACTCATATCACTATTACTAACTGCATTATAGTTTGTGTTGTAATTACCATAAGATAAACCCCCTTCCTGATACCTTCTTTCTTGTGCACTGTTGGTATAGTAGTCCCTCTTACTGGACTGTTCAAAAGGGGTACGTAGAGGGTATTTATTGTATTTCCTCCTATTGACACTTACATATGCTCTCCCTTCCCTATATTCTACCATGTCACGTTCAATTTTGCCCAACTTCCTATTGTAATTCTTTGAGACATCAACATCAACATCCTGAAGTACTTTACAATAAATATTTTTGTATTCAGCAATTGTAAATAATAAATCATTGCTAATCTCATAATACAATTTATCAATATGTACTTTACACTCTTCCATAACTTTTACGTTGCTCATAATCATAGCTTTCAAAATAGCTAGTCCACAGTCATTGAGTAAATCAGAAATTCTTTTAAATAATTCATCATTCCCATAAACATTGTTAGGGAATTTATTAAGTCTCAGTCCCTTAGGCACAATCTTTCGTTCAACACATTGCTGTAAATACCAATTGTCTAGAGATAGATTCCGGTACCTGTTTAGTTCTTGTTGAAAGGTTTTGCACTTGTCCTTAAAACACGTTTGCACTGGGGGTAACCTCTCTGCCTCGTCGATAACTGAAGAAAAGGATTTATCCAGCCAGTCGGTGAATTTTATGCTGCTATAACCTTCCAAAGGTCTTCGACGTCCATCAGGTACAGTTCTATTTGATTTTTTATTATTATCCGAGACATTGTGTATGCCCGCTGCACACACTGTTTGAATAATCTGAAGTACCTGTGTACTTCCTGTGCTTTTGCCCTGGCAACCTGTCTATGTATCAGTTAATATCATCAGAAAATTCTCCAATTTATGAGCCCAGAACAGTACTTTTGTTTTTTCAGTAACGTCTTTCCTGTGGTAAAGACAATGCCATTTGGTAATCTGAGCATTATCCTGGGACCAACTGGCTGTAGGATCAGACCTCGCTGGAGGCCTCTTGTTCGCTAGCAGACCTCCAAGGAAGTCACTGAATCTCTTGCAGCTGCTGAAATTTCAGTGGCAAGGACATTCCACCTCAGCTGAATTTGGAAACAAAAATACTGTTTTACACTGTGCTGGTATGTGTGCTTTTGCCAAGGTCTAATTTTAGCAAGACTGTACACCTCTTTAGGTGTTCTACCTTCTACTCATTAAATACACTAGTAATGTAATATGTCCAACAAGAAAATGTACTTTGAAGATGGGAAAAGCTGAGGAAAACCATTAGTACAGTAAAACCATTACAAATTACTCAACTGTATTGCAGCTGTAAGTCAATTTGTGTGTATCTATACTTTTTATTTCTCTTTTTTTATATTGTTTAAAACACATTCTGACAAAAACATCCTGAATCAACTAAAGAGGTGAGATGTTAAATGAGAGCAGATGTTGGCTTGCTGGAAGTTGAGGTTGTTTTTATTCTCTGGTCATCTGACAGAATTTTAAAACAGGAGTAGCTTCACATTGATGAAAGAGGCTTGGTAGTGAGGGTGGGGGGACTGTGTGTGTGTTTGACAGCTTGTAGACCAGTAGTTAAACACACTGATATTACATTATGTTGAACATTTCAGTCTGTGACACTCCAGAGGAAGAGAGATACTCCACTGATGTAGTAGACAGAATGGAGACACAGTTTTATTCAATTGTTCATTAATTGAATAATGAACCAATCCAGAAGGGCATGCTTCTGTTTCATGAGGATTCATCTGGCAGTGTAGTACAGAGGGGTTAAAGCTAGGAGCCGGTAACAGTCATATTCCGTTACTTCTGATATGGATTCCCTGAGTTTCCACTGCATACTCTGAGACAGAACAAGTCACTTAACCAACAGCGTTGCTGGGATATTCCTGAAAAGAAATTAAACAAAAATAGAGCTTATCAGTTACTACAAGTTAGTGCAGTCTTTCTGCATATTTGTTTAATTTTTATTCAAAAGTGACCTCCTTGATAATTATTAAAATAGGTACATCCATATTCCCCATTATCATCTTTGTGTTATTCCTCATTTCTAACCATTGTTTGCATCTTTGTAGAAAAATCACCACTCATACTTCTCAAAAATAAAGAGTTTAAGAAATTTCAGAAATGTCTTTTATTCTGAAGATGTTTAGTTGACTGCTGCAGACAAGTTAGAGAAGTGTAATGATAAAGTGTATAAAATAACATTCCACTATGTAATGTCCATATTGCATATTAGCAACTCACCAAGTCACTGAAAAAGACTTAACAATTCGCCATCAAATTTGATATTTTTTACACTAAATCAAATCAACTTTGCAAGGTGGCATAACCCGTATGCACGCATACCTTTCTTACTTGAATATTCCTGCTGTGAGGTTGCACAATGAAGGAGGGGGGGGCAAACTCTTACCAACCCTGTACAAACATTTCATTTTAGTGCAGTAATTTTCAAGTCAGCATATTGCTGAGTCTTTAAGCCCATTTCAGGGAACTGGTGAGTCAGAAATATTTGGTTTGTCTGATAGGTACATACCCCCAAAAAAGTAATCCATGTCATGCCTGAGGTTGTGGCAACTGATCCTTGAACTATGTGAACTTGTGAATGGATTACAAAGGAGGGGTTTAAAGCATGACAGCTTTACATGTAATCATTTTATGTTAATCACAGTACTGAATAAGCTGCATTCAACTTCAAGTGTGTTATGGGGTTGTATTTGTGAACTCATGGTGCATTGTGATAAACTGTGCGAAGGACTTCGGTGTTCACATCTATCCTAGCAGTAAAGAAAGTTATCTGTTTCTTTCACTGCTGGATTTGTAGTTCCTCATGTACCATAGATCAGGAGACTAGTAGATATGAAAACATTGTTGATAAGAGATCAGAGAGATATGATGCAACTATCAGGTGGGGCATAATAGTGTATCTTTTCTCAGCAGTGGTGTGCAGCTTGAGGAGACAAGAAAGGTGTGAAAAGTAGGGGCAGTAAGGTACAAATAAGTTTGGGGTACCACACTGACCTAAACAAAAAATATGAATCTTTGTGGGCGTGTCAGCCAGTGGGTCATACAGTAGCAGCACCATATGGGTGGCCCTTTTAATGGGACCAGGATATCCTTCTTGCCAGGGCACATTATGGGCACAGTAGCTAGCTAAGTTGTCTGTGTGTGTGTGTGTGTGTGTGTGTGTGTGTGTGTGTGTGTGTGTGTGTGTGTGTGTGTGTGTGTGTGTGTGTGTGTGTGTGTGTGTGTGTGTGTGTGTTGATGGGGGGGCAACCAAAAACATAGCACAGAATATGTGTAAAAGATACATACCTACTATCCACTTTTATACTAGCTAAACCTGTTTTTCTCCATAGAAATGTAGTCTTATAAATAAATGAATTAGCATAGCTTTCTCAACATCAAGACCCTCAGCTGCTACAGTTATTCCAGGCAAAATGCATCATGTATTCTTTTTTACTAGACTGTCCAGCAAGTCTTTCAGAACGTTAGACTTGGTATTTCTTGATCTCAATCAATGCATACAAATAACCTTAATATTTAGAATTTCTAAAACTCTCCAGCCCCTTCAGAATCAGACCATTGCTATGCATAATAACCCCTCCCTTACCACCTGATAAAGCAAACTAACAAGTATAGTTTTTGCATATTTAAAAAGGGTCTAGAACACTTTATTAAATCATTTACTTCTCACAAACCATCTTTTGTCATCTTCATGACAGCTTGTTACAAGGCAACAAATTAATCTAAATGTAATCTTTACGGTAAAGGTAATCTGTATAGAAATACAAAACCAGTAGGAGCTACTGAAAGCTAGAGCCTTGATGAAGACTCTAGCTTGGCTAGATTTTTATGTAGTTTTTACTAATTGGTTTGTCTGTGTGACCTTTTTACTCTTTGGTTTGGATGTTAGTCGGGATATTTTGCAGACACGTTAATGGTTATGGACATCAGCTGGGTTTAAAGTCCCTGTGTTTATAAAGTATAGACAAACAGTCCGCTTATGCCGTACTGACAAGGTCATAAGAAGACCGAAACATGCATGTCTCAGCTATTGGCGTTTGGCTTTATTGTCTGAATGTATCCATACAGACTTATAACGAAAAAGAAAAAGTAAAGAGTCATGGACATTCAGAAGCTGTATAGCTGAAACACTTGATGTCCTTAAGGTGTCATTTGCATATATATATATCCAATGGGCCTCTAGTTTGGCTAGGTTTTTCTTGTAGTTTTTTTTTTTTTTTTACTGTTTACACAGTATAGGAACATTCACACAATAAGTAACTTATTATCGACAGTGTAAAGCTATTTTATATTCAGATTACCAGGCCTTCTTTAGAAATGGTCCCTCACTTTCAGGTATATGTTTTCATGGAGAAGAATTTAATGGCTTATACATTTGTATATATTTTCATGGAAAAAAAATTAATTGCTCATACATTTATATCTCTTTATCTTCCACTAGCTTCCTGGGTGACAAAAACATTTGCAGAAGATATAACTGTATCTGTTAATCTTGTCTCCGCTGTCATTTCTGACTCCCCTACAATTTAGAGCTGCTGCACAGAGGGATTAGGTTAAAGGAGTAGAGGATTTTCATTTGACAGTTGTATAATGACATGTATACTGCCATCACGAAATATAGGCATAGTCATTCTCACTGGGGTTTTGCATAATCTAGATTAATTTTTTACTTAATTTAGTGTTTGGTAACCTTGCAGATAGAGCAGTCCAAACTGACCTTTTTAAGGTATGACTTGGGCCACAAAGCAAATAGTGGTTCCGACAATCAAGGCAGTAAATACAATGTATTGATCAATACAGTCTGTATGTAAGACACTGTTATACGAAGTGCAGCTAATATACAGAGCGCCTAGTCAGCCTAACGGGGAGAGATCACCCAATGCAATTTTTATTCAATGCACATTAGTTCAAAACGTGGATTCCTAAATCCCTAATGCCAAAAGACCACGTACAGTAATACTATATTCAAAATACCAAATGACAAAAACCTGGAAGAAACATGCTATATTAAATATATCAATCAGTGTGTAAAACACTGAAACACCAGATGTCAGCACCAGCAGTTTGTAAATGTAAAATAAAATAAAAAAATAAATAGTTACCTTGCAACACTGTAAACTTGACAGTGCTGTCAATTTACAAAGGCCATTCTGAACTGAATTCCATGGTAACTTCAAATGACAATGTCCCTGTACTGCTTCAAGATGTTTTTTATGAAATTTCAGAATAAGACATTTTGATGTTGTTTCCTGAGAAATGTTAACTGTTGTTTTTCTAAGCACTGTATGAAATTGACTTGTTAGTATGAATGTGCAGTGGTGGAACTTTATTGGCCTCCACAAGGGAGGATCTGCCTTGGATCCCGGGAACTACCATCTCATCAGTCTGACAAGCCTGATCTGCAAGGGCATGGAATGCATTATCATGGAACTTATAAACAAATACATTGACAACCTTCAAACACTGGACCCCACCCAGTTTGGGTTTGTGAAGCGCCGATCTTGTCTCCTGAATCTGATTGACTCCTTCGAATCAGTCTCCAGAGCTGTGGACGAGGGTAAGGCGGTCGACACAGCCTGTCTGGACCTTGCCAAGGCCTTCGACATCATCCCCCACTGTAGAATCATAGATAAACTTACTAAGCTGTGCATAAATCTCTACGTCACTCGATGGGTTGCCAACTGGCTTACTGACAGAACTCAGACTGTAAAAGTAGCCAACTCCAAATCCAGCTCCTGACAAGTGACAAGTGGAGTACCTCAGGGTTCAGTCCTGGGACCACTCTTGTTTGGCATCTACTTCTCTGAAGTACAGGCCAACACTAAGGGACTCTGGCTAACAAAGTTCACAGATGACTGCAAACTGGGTGCCATTACTGAATCCCCAAATGATATGGATATTCTACAAAAGGGCCTTACAGAAACAGATGCCTGGTGCCAGAGCCATGGGATCAAGCTTAATGTCAAGAAATGTATAGTTATCCCCTTTGGGAAAAAACATGTACCCATGAATTACCACATAAGTGGCAGTACACTAAACATCGAAAGTGTGATGAGAGACTTAGGGACACAGGTGGACAGTGGTCTCACTTTCGATAACCACATCGCGACAACAGTCAGGAAATCCTTCTATGTGGCACACCTCATCACTAAGGGCTTTTCATCCAGAAAAAAGGAGGTCATTGTCCCACTGTACTCATCCCTCATTAGACCCATTATAGAGTATAATGCCCCGTTTGGTATGTACCTCACAAGACATCTGCAACAGCTGGAAAGGCCACAGAAATATCTCACTAAAAGAATCACAGGCCTAAAGCAGATGCCATATGCTGACCGTCTAAAAAAACTCCAGCTATACTCTGTGGCATATCATCTACTCAGATGTGATCTCTGCTTAACATACAAGGCCATGTCAAACCCTGAGCTATTGGACATGCTCCACAAGAAATCCCAATCCCTCAGAGCCGCACGCTCTAGGGATCTAAACCTTGTCATCACAATGAACAAGACATGCTTGAGGGATAGGTTCCTGACCCAGAGACTCCCCATACTGTGGAATAGACTGCCTGTACATGTCAAGCAGAGCGCCTCATTGGCCCTCTTCAAAGGGAACCTTGATGATTGGATGGGAGATAGGAAATTCACCCCAGAGATCATGTCAGTCTCCCTGCTAGACAGGGGCCCAGAGAAGTAAATATTGTGGGAAGAAATATCCAGGGAATTGTTATGGCTAGGCTTGCATAGGCCCTAGGGCCGATAGTCTAGTACCAACCTATGAACCTATGAATATATCCATGCAGATAACCTTAACCTTTGCTGAAAACGGCCTCTGCCCAGTCAGACTTTCCCAGTCAACAAAGACAGACAAATAAATAAATAAATGATTACCTCACTTTTATATTGGTTTATACAGTTTAATACTTTTTAAAAAAGATAGACAAGAAAATTTCAAATATGGGCATGCCTCTCAGAGCATGTAGAGATGCATCTTTTGCTATAGCAAGTAAACATGACAAAAAAGAGCATTTTTGTTCTTATTTCATAACAACACACATATCATATGATTCTGACACATACTGAGTTTGTCAGCTTGAGTAAATCAGTAAGTATATTTTATTTTTGAGAAATGAATGGCAAAAACCAGAGTATCCATATGGCTACATAATACTACTGGGTGCCTAGCAATAAAGGACTATTTGTATATAACTGGACAATTTTTTTATCACAGACTTCTCAATACTAAAATGACTCCTAGATACAAAATGCATTTAGCTGGTTGATCCAGTTGTAACACACAGATCCACACATACATATGCACACAAGTGCACACATATACACACACACACACACACACACACACACACACACACACACACACACACACACACACACACACACACACACACTTACACACACACACAGCATTATCATCTTGTAATACCTTCATAGGCGTGTACTAGGTTAATGACTACTGTGACATTTTTAAGCCTAGCTCTGAATCCCAATCCCTGACAAATTTTGGTACACTTGATAAGTGTAAGCAGGGGCTTGGGAGATGAAACATTTATAAGCAGGGGCCTGGGAGATGAACCATTACAGGCTGCCTGTGTCCATTAGACATAGGTGTCAAACCAGGAATGAATTTCCTGTTTCCCAACCAAGTGTCCAAGTTACATTTGAATTGGTTTAGGGAGGAACTCTGCTTCACAAGGATGGAGAGCCTGTTCCAGAGAAGGGGTAGTCTCTGGGATACATGCCTGTCGCCCCAGCTTTTCCTATTTAAATCACAGGCAAGGTTTAAATCTTCAGAATGGGTAATTCTGATGCTATTTATTTTGCAGATATGAAGGAGGTCCACAATGTCATATATGCTAGGCATAGATCTTTCTTCAGCATAGGATCATAGGAAGTTAATAGGCTAATGACCCTTACAAGCCTAGCCAAGTTTTACCCTTATTTCCACAATCAGCACCTATTGTCCCTGTCCAAGAGGGACACAGGTGGAACCCCTGGGGTGAATTTATGGTTACCCATCCAGTCATCCAGATTGCTTTTGAAGAGGGCCAATGAGGTGCTCTGTTTGACATGAAGTGGTAGTCTGCTCCAAAGGTGTGGTAACCTCTGGGAGACAAATCTGTACCCCCAGCGGGTTCTGTTAATGTCACATACCAGTTAAGGTCTTCAGAGCAAGTAACCTGCGTACCTTTTGACATGCAGATATGTAGCATTTCCAATAAAGCAGGGTCAGAGATTGCCTTATATGCAAGGCAGAGATCCCCTCTGAGTAGTCTGTATAAAACAGAATAAAGTGACAGTGATTTCAGAAGATCCACATAGAGCAGATGCTGAAGACCTTGAATTTTCCTTATGAGGAACCTTTGCGGTCTCTCCAGTTGCTGCAGGTGGTTGGAAAGGTGCATACCAAAAGGGGTGCTGAACTCGATTATTGGCCTGATGAGGTAAGAGTACAGGGAGGTTATAACTTCTTTTTTCTTGAGGCAATGCCCTTACTTATGAGATGAGTAATATAGAATACTGATGTTCTTTCTGTTTCACTGTTGCAGTAATCACATTTGGGTTATCTGCTTGCAATAGCCATCAGTCGGCCTGATTATCAAAGTCTTGGGTCCTGCGTACGTTGCTGTCTCATCTTCCATGACGTCAGGTAGTCAGGGGTATAAAGCATGCAGCCGATGCCATTACATCAATCTTTTTTGGCGTGCAGTACCCAAAGCAGAAGCAGTTCACAAGTGCCGGTCGGCTGACTCTTGAAATTTTCGTTTTCGAGTTTCAGAAGCAAAGTCTTCAACTAAGCTAAGTACCTCATTGGGGAAACATTTTTTTGCTCTAAACCGATGTCAGTAAAAGTTAATAATTGTATTTCTTGTGGAAAGCAAATACCTCATAAAGATTTTAATTCATACTGCATTCCTTGTTTAGGCCCAGATCACGACGTACCTTGCTGTCGGTTTTGTGCCTTATTTAAACAACGAACTATACGTTGTCAGTTTATTTACGCTTCTAAATATTTTGGTACTCAGTTCAATTATCCAGAAATGGCTTTGGTAAGCCACCTGACTACCGACATTCTGAAAAAATGCAAAGATAAAGACATTGACAGACCGCATAGGTCCAAAGCTGCCAACGAAGCTTCTCCTAAGCTAGTTGCTAGTTCGTCGGTACTCAATGAGGTGATTTCACAGCCCCTGATACCTGCTACTTCAGATTCGCAGGCCTCTACTGAGACCCATTTGTATGCAGCAAGATGCTTCTTCAACTGTGGAACCTGCGGATGTCTCTACCTTGGATGGATCTAGAGCCGCTATGCTGGCACCAGCTTCTGAGGGTGTATTCAGGCCTACTGACTTGCATATTAAACCAACGCCATCTTCTTCTTCAAGGCCTAACACTCGATCCATGCCTACAAAACTGATGTCCAGACGGCATGGTCAGGCCTCTATGCCTAAAAAACAAATAATAAGAATGGCTGAAGACCTTATTACTCTAATCAGGTGAAGCCACCCTTCCCCCTCTAAGAGACCTAGGACTGATTTTCCTTATGATTCTTCTGATCAGGACTCTGAAATTTCTGTTTCCTCTGATGACCAGGATTTACCCTTATCTACCTATGAGGAGTCTGATGCAGAGGACTACATTCCCTCTGCTTCCCCTCCAGAGGATTTCTCTTTTGGTGAAACCTTGCATACTCTTAGGGAGCATTTTCTCTGGGAAAGCCAGGATTACGCTGACTCTAAAAAGAGGCTCAGGGATTTCTTACTCCTGCCCCAACACAGGCCTTTAGCTATCCCACCTGTACTGGACATTGTTGATAATGCCTTTGCGGAATCTAGCTTGGCCCCTGACTCTTTACCTCCTGCTCCCAGAAAACCTGATATGTATTACCGGGTTCCTGACTCTCTCAAAAATTCCTCTTTAAAAATCCTACTGCAGATCCTGAGACCATTTCACAGGGACCCAAGGACATTAAGGCTACTACTGCCAAAAATCCTACCCCCTCTGATAGAGATTCCAGGATGCTGGATAGATGGGGTAAGAAGGTATACACTTCTGCAGCCTTGGCCATTAGGGCCTTAAACTGCCAGTTTCATATGTTAAAGTATCAGCAACATATTACTGGATTGCTTAAATAGAAAATGATGTTGATTCCTGACTGTGCTGAAAATAAAGATTTACAGGATTTAATGCATTCTGCTGAACAAGTTGTAAAACATACTTTGCAATGTGGTTTTGATTCATTAGCGTTATCTTGCAGGACTGCTGTCACTGGGTCTGTACTTAGAAGGCATGCTTGGCTTAAGGAGCAATCTTTGCCGGATCATGTAAAAGCTAAATTGCTGGATGTTCCCTTAAACCAAGACCACCTGTTGGGCAACAGAACAGAAGTAGTACTTAAAAAGATGGAGGAAAAAGCTAAATCTATGCAAACTGTTAAAGATTTCCTGCAAGTACAGCCTCTCAGATTTAGTAGGCATTGGACCTCTAAGAATTGGTCCTTTCCTGCCTTTTCCAGGCCTTCTCAGTCCAAACCCAGAACCAGCAGAACACCCAGGCATCAGTCCCAAGGTACTCACAGGACTAAGCAGTGGGGGGGGGGGGTCCACTTCCAAAGCAGGGAGTAGTAAGACTTCCCCTATGGTAAACTGTCTCAATGACTTAACTTTAAAACTTCCAAGCCCTGTACAACTGACTGTTCCTTTAGGGGGAAAGATTGCCCTGCAGGCAAAAAATTGGGAACTCATTACCCAGGACAAATGGGTTTTAAATATAGTTTCCCAAGGATACAGATTCCATTTCCACTCCTTACCAACCCCAAACGGTTGGCCAGATCTACCCCCAAATCAGTGGGCAGAGGCTCAAAAGCAAGTTCTTTCTCTCTTAAGTATCAGGGCTATTCAACCTGCCCCAGAAGAGGAAAGGGGATAAAGTGTCTACTCAAGACTTTTCCTGGTGACCAGAAAAGACATCTCCTGGTGTCCTAACCTGGACCTGTCTATCCTAAACACTTTTTTGGTGATCCCAAAATTCAAGATGCTAACTCTTCACCAGCTGCTTCCTATGCTAAGCAAGGATGCCTGGTTGGCAACACTGGATTTAAAGGAAGCCTACCTGCACATCCCAATCAGGGAATCTTGCAGAAGATACCTACGCTTCAAAGCAGGCTACATGCACTATCAGTTCTCTGCACTGCCCTTTGGGTTATCTACTGCGCCCAGGGTATTCACAAAGTGCCTAGCTCCAGTCATTGCATTTTGCAGTCAAATAAATATTCAGATATACCCATACCTGGATGATTGTCTGATTCAGGCAGAAAGCCAGGACATACTGTTGAATCATCTGGCGTTTGTACAGAAATTGCTAACTTCTGTGGAGTACACCATAAACGAAAAGAAATCACATCTTGTACCCTGCTAACAAACTGTATTTCTGGGAGCAAGCTTGAGCACAACTTCCCAGATGGCTTTCCTCATGCCAGAGAAACAAGTTCATTTGACAGCCTACTTCAAACTACTGGCCACAAAGACCCAGCTATCTGCAAGGAAAATACTGCAAGCCCTGGGGTTCATGGCCTCCTGCATTCTCCTTATTCCATATGCAAGACTGCATATGAGGAAACTACAATGTTATCTAAAAACCCAATGTTGTCAACATTCTCAGGATCTAGAAGCAATGATTCCTATCATACCTTGTCTACAGATAGAGTTCCTTTGGTGGGCAGAGGCCTACCACCAAAACAAGGACTGCCATTCATTCTACCCCCTGCTGCCCAAACCCTAACAACAGACGCATCAGACTATGCATGGGGGGCTCATTTGGTAGGGAAGTGCATTCAGGTTAAATGGACCTGCATATCAATCAAAAAGAAATGTTAGCTGTACAGAATGCTCTGACAGCCTTCAAGGACCACATTCTTCCAGGACAATTAGTGCTAAAGACGGACAACACCACTGTTCTGTGGTACATAAACAAGCAGGGGGGAACCCACTCATACCCTCTCTGCAGACTAGCCATGGCTCTGTGGAACACAGCCTTGAGCTATCAAGTGCACCTACAGGCTCAATTCCTGCCATGAAAGCTAAATACACTGGCAGACGAACTAAGCAGAAATCTCTTAGACCCACACGAGTGGAAACTGGAACCAAAGATATTCAACATGTTGAGAAACAAATGGGGGAGCCCAGAAATAGACCTGTTTGCCTCCCCCCATAACTACCAGTTGGACAAATTCTGCGCAAGGACTCCCCACAAACAAGCTTGGAAAGTGGATGCCCTGTCCTTCACCTGCAAAAACCTCTCAGTTTATGCCTTTCCCCCTCTGCCTCTTCTCTACAAGGTGCTACTAAAGATCAAACAGGACAAACCAAGGATGATACTGATTGCACCAGACTGGCTATGCCAACACTGATACCCCCTTTTGTGCAGTGTGTCACTGCTGGCACCTGCCTCAGAACACTGCCTTGCTGCACCCACAGCTTCAAACCCTGAACCTGTCAGCCTGGCTAATTACCTGATCTCTTTGTTACCATCCCTCAGTAAGCAAGTGTTGGATGTCATTCTGGAGGCAAGGAGGCCTAGTACTAGAAAATCCTATGCTGAAAAATGGAAAAGATTCTGTTCCTGGAACCAAACTCAGGGGATGGGCACAGCAGCACCTAATTTACCTCAGATTCTTCAATACTTAACTGAGATGCTTCACAAGGGCCTTTCCTTTTCCTCCATCAAAATTCATGCCTGAGCCATTTCAGCTCATTATAACACAGAACCACCTCTCTTCTTTTACCCAGTGCTGAAGCAGTTCCTCAGAGGGGCCAGAAACTTATGACCACCCAAGAGAGCCCCTACTCCAGCCTGGGACCTTAACTTTGTATTGGAAAAACTCACTCTAACTCCTTTTGAGCCAGCTGCAAATGCAGAGTTGAAATTCCTTTCTTGGAAAACAGCCTTCCTTTTAGCCATCACTTCAGCAAGAAGGGTCTCTGAATTACAGGCCCTCATGGCAGTGGAACAACAACTACAACCTGGAACACGATGTATAAAAGCAACACCACAGAATCCACTCGATATTTTAATAAAAACTGAAAAAAGCTTCTCTCTCTGACGTCTCGGCCACAAGCCTTCAAGGAGTCACTTGCCTCATGGCAGTGGAGCCTTTCATCATCTTTCATGCAGACAGGGTGTCCCTCAGGACCAGTCCCTCCTTCATGCCCAAGGTGGTATCCAGTGTGGCCCTTAATCAGTCCATTCATTTGCCAACCTTCTTTTCTATTTCACAGAACAAAGGGGAATGAATACTGCACTCCTTAGATGTGCACAGACAACTTAGATTTTACTTGGACAGGACTAAACCTCTCGGGAAATCTGAACAGCTGCTGGTTGCATTTGGTGCAGGGGCAGAGGGGAAGGCCATTTCAAAGCAAACCATTTCTAAATGGATAGGCCATTGCATTCATTTCTGCTATAAGCACCATGTAAAACCTACCCCACAGGGGATAAGACCACATTCAACCAGGGCTGCATCTACCTCTACAGCCTTTCTCAGAGGTGTCCCTACCAGGGACTTCCTAGAAGCTGCTACCTGGAAGTTCTGTGCATACCTTCACCAAGCATCACCCTCTGCCAATTTTCTCTAAATCCAGATCTGGCTTTGCCACTGCAGTCTTGCAGGGCCTTATAGCTGGTCCTAATGCTATCTGATTTCTTCCTGCCATCCTTAGGTTTGGGAATCTACCCAAATGTGATGACTGCAACAGTGAAACACGAAGAACATAGTACAGTTGTGTACACTTACCATAAATGTAGATGTTCGAGTGTATTCACTGTTGCAGTCCTAGTTACGCTTCCTCCAGCCACCTGACTTCTATTGGCTATACCTCTATTCTTGTTTACTATGCTTAAAGCTTTTTGGTGTATTTGCTTTTTTGTTGGAGGTGTAACCTTGTATATATAATTGCTTCCCATTATGGGGGCACCTGACATCTGGGGCAAGAAAAACGGATGTAATGGCGTTGGCTGCGTGCTTTATACCCCTGACTACCTGACGTCATGGAAGATGAGACAGCAACCGACGCAGGACCCAAGACTTTGATAATCAGGCCAACTGAGGGCTACTGCAAGCAAATAAAGCAAATATGATGACTGCAACAGTGAATACACTCGAACATCTAAATTTATGGTAAGTGTACACAACTATACTTTCTTACCACTGTGGAGACATGGTGATCAAAGGTAAGATTGCTGTCAACCTGTATGCCCAGGTCTGTCACCACGTAGTGCATACTTAGTGTGTTACTATTAATTTGCTAGTTAGCAGGAGCATTGCTCTTACCGAAAGAGATGATAATACATTTTTTGCTTTGAGTTTAAGGCCATGACTTTGGCACCAATCATTTATTTGTGTATGACCACCTTGTAGAATGTTGACATCATTTGGAGATTCTATGACTGCTCCCAGTTTGCAGTCATCAGCAAACTTTGTCAGCCACAGACCTTTAGTTTTTGCTTGTACTTCGGAGAAATAGATTCCAAACAGTAGAGGTCCCTGGACTGATCCCAGTGGAACACCACTGATTACAGGTCGGCTGTTGGAGGTGGACACCCCTATTTTGACTGTATGTCTTCTATCAGTGAGCCAGTTAGCAACCCATTTAATGATGTAAGGGTTGATACCTAGCTGGGTGAGTTTGTCAATGATGCCTGAGTCTGGGATAGTGTTAAAAGCCTTGGCTAAGTCTAGGTAGGCTGTATGCACAGATTTCCCCTTGTCCAGGGCCTTGGTGACTGTCTCAAGTTTAACAGGCATGATCTCCCCTTTGACAAATCCAAACTGAGTAGAGTCAAGTATTTGGAGATTACCTATATCTTTGTTGATAATGTCCATAATGTTTCACTCCATGGCCTTGCAGATAAGTCTAGTCAGGCTAATAGGTCTTTAATTCCCGGGGTCAGTGGAAGTCCCACCTTTGTGCAAGGGAATAACGGTGGCCATTTTCCATTCAGCTGGGACAAAGCCGGTGCTTAGAGTATGATTGAAAAGAGTACCCAATGGTGTTGCTAATTCTTGTTAGAGCCCATGTAGGACACAGCCTAGGATGTTAACGGGTCTCATAGATGCTTTGTTTTTAGTCTTAGAGAGGGCATTTACGACCTGTTCTTTAGAGACACAAGGTAGGAAACAGGTGGTAGGATGTCATGGGGTACATGTGGTGGGGACAGGGGAGTGAAGTTTTCACAGAACCTGTCAACCAACAGGTTAGCTATGTCCACAGGTTCAATATATGTGGTATTATTAACTACCAGTTTGGCACAGATCTGGGCCTTTCCTTTTAGGTTACAAATGTAACTAAAGAACGCCTTATGGTTGTCCTTAGTTGAGGAAGCTAATTTGGATTCGTAGTTTGCTTTGGAAGACTTCACAGGAAGTCTTAATTGCTTGTTTAAGCTGAGGAGGGAGTGTTTCCAGTTTAGGGCTCGCTCCCTCTTACTCTTAGACAGCAATTTCTTCCTCTTATTGTAAAGTCTGTTAATGGCAGTTGTCCACCAGGTAGGTTTGATCTTCCTTGAAGAGCTTGTTTTGGTCCTGTCAGGTACAGTCGAGTCAGTGCTGTCATGCAGGTGTTTGTATAAAGCACTGGAGTAGAACTTGGCATAGTTGCCATTCCATCTGAGGGGGGAGGTGCAGTGAAGCTATTTATACTATCCCGTAAGTGGTTATAATCTGCTTTGGAAAAGTTTTTAGTTTAGTTACTGCTAGGGGGGGTCAGGTTAGCCTGTAGGAGACAGAATACATGGATAGGGCTTTGAGGTGGCCTGCACAGGACATATTACTTATGCCCTGTATTCTTTTAGTGAGGAAGCTCTGTGGACATTACAGTTTTTGGATGTGCCTGGTTAGGTACATACCAAAGGAGGAATTGTACTCAATGGTAGGGCTGACGAATGCTGAATACAGCGGAACAATGATCTCCCTGGACCTAGATGCAGTACCTTTTTATAAGTTGCACAACATAGAATGTTTTCCTCACTACCCTTTACTGCTCATGAGTCTCAACTGGTATTGGGGGGTCCTAAGTCCAATTATAAAAAAAATTCTGTTTGGGAGAAATAAATTGCATTTTTGTTTCTTATACATTGACAACTCGATGAAGTAGTATTTAGGCCGTTATTATACTCAGACCCCCTAATGAAAACCAAGGAGTATACATAATGGCAGATTGTGGCAGCAAAAGCAGACGAACTAAAGGCACTGAGGCCCTTTACTGCAAAAATAAAATTTTGTCCTTGTTTCAGATTTCTTTGCAAATCATTCAGCTACATCTGACATGACATAATAACTTAGCACACATAGATTCTGGACATCAGAGGTTGAATATCCTCCAAGTGGAAACTTGACATAGTTGCCAGACTGTAACAGAAGAAGCCCTACCTGTGTATAAGTGGCCACATGGTAGTTCCCTGTCAGATACAGAGTCACGTCTGACTACTATTTGTGATAGCCTAAAGTAAAAAAAGAGGAGACACAACAACGTATTTCAAGTTACTGCTTCAGGACTGAAGGTGCTGTTACTGGGAACCATCCCACAGGTCTCAATACTGCCAGATAAAGACTCTAAACCAAAAACAGAGTTTAAATATTGGTCTTGTATAGTTAGCGAGCGGTTAGTATAACAGGTTTTTCATTATCAAGCGTCTTCTGAGTGGTATAAACTCTGAAACTCACATTTAGCATTATTTAGTGAGTATAGTGCATAACACTTTTAAGGGCCTTTTTTTTCCACACACAGACACACACACACTTGTCACCATCTTGTGTAAAACGTAAAGCCCATTTGTAATGCCCATTTCACCTCACTGTTTCACATTTGTAATGCACAGCAAGCCCATTAAAAGCTTTGAGTTATGCCCATCACCAAGTGTATAGCAAGTGCCTTAACTGAACTGTGTGCTTTCGGAAATGAATCCTAGACTGTATTGGTAGGACGGGCTGAATTGGTGGGAGATGGAGTCACGTGCTGCTTTTTGAAAGGAATTGCTGGCTTTTGGAATTGAATTGGGAATCGCATGTTATATTAATGGGAGTTGGGTACTTGTGCCTTGGTGCTGTCTGCTGAACACTGAAGTACATTGTGGTAATCCAGCAAGACTTGCTTGTGCAGGTTAATCCAGAGAAAAATTAACCTTTGTATTTTTACTGGGGCACAGTGTTGTACAGGTGGGGCACGAGCCCTAGTGTGCCCCAGTGTAGCACTGCTCTGGGCTCTTTTTATTTATATATTGCTAAGATCAGATGCATTAATTTCAGTTTTGCTTTGTAGTGGCGCTAAGTAGGACACACCCACACACCTTACTATCATGCCCATTACTGAGAAGCAAAACAGTATCATATGATATCCTGTACGCACAATTAACCCTATGTATACTTAAAGCTACACTGCACTGCACCTCTTGGTATTTATCTAGAGAGTATGTGTTTAGCACTCTGTGCTATACTTAGCACTCTGTACTATATTTTACTAGGGACATCTTCCTAGGGCATCACATGATATATACAATCACATGCTAAATACAGGCACACAGAATAAACAATGGAACATTTTTAAATGCAATGAATAATATAATATGCAACATATTTGCAGTAGCTAGACAGCAGCTTTGTAAGCCAGTCTTTCTGTCATATCATATCACAGAGCCCTTCCATCTGGATGGTTTCTTATTAATCTACCAACTTTTAGATAGATTGCAGTTACTAATACATGCTAAAGTCTTAGTATGTACTGCAGTCATGTAGTCAGTGATATATTATGATGTTATTGCCAGGACAGCAATCATATTTCATCAAGTGTTATTATAAGGTGATGTAGAAATGTCCTTTGATTCATCAGGCATCATGCTGACTGATACAGGGTCACAGACAGGACCTCTGAACATTTTAGAAACTTCTGTGGGAGGAATTGAGTCATAACCTGTTGACTTTAATTTCTTTCAGACATCTGTGCAGTCTGATTGCACAACAGTTCAGTCCTGTATAAATGCCTATGGTTACATCTAAGCCTTAGACATTCCTGGCTTCAAATAGTAGGACTTTGGCATGTGTGGTTGATCAATCACAATAGCTTCTTCTTCTTCTCAGTATTTGTCACTTGGATTCTGGATTCTCACAATCTTTCTAGGCTTTATTGCAGACAGTGAGCAGTTATGAAGGTGATAATCCTGTTGTAATGGAGTCCAGCTGAGGTCAGACACGTTGTTAATTTCAGGTAAGGGTATTGTTGAACTAAGTCATAAGTAGGAACATAGTTTATCACAATGGCAACAGCCTTGTCTTGATTTATCTTATAGCCTGACATTCCAGCAAATTCCCTAACATTTACAAAAGGACTGGTATATATTTTCTAGCTTAGCCAAGTAGAGTATTACATCATCAGTGAAGAGGGCCATTTTCTCTTGTTGAATTTCCCATCGGGCTCCTTGTATATTACTTTGTTTGATTCTTTGGACCAGCATAAACAGGAGGGGCAACAGAGGCCAACCCCTGCCCCATTTCCCTTTCAAATAAAATGGCTTCTGACATACTAGGGATCCCAAACTTAGCCAATACTTCCCACAAAAAGTCCCAATGTACTGTATTGATTGCCTTTTCGGCATCAAGACTAATAGTAAGTAGTGGAGTCCCTCTTGCTTCTACTTCTGACTGTATTATATAGGTATACGTAGTATTATCTCTCATCTGATGACTTGTAATAACATTGATGCATATCTATCAGTTCCTCAGAACTTGTACCAAATAGTTCATAGTTCATAGATTAGTACTAAGCTAACTGTCCTTGTGGGCCATTTTAAGCCTAGCCAGTTACCACATATGAGAATCAAACCTTGTACCTTGTATCTGTAAGGTATACACCTTAACCATTATGCCAACCGCCCACCCTCTTTGGGTTAAGCACCTTAACCATTATACCAAATCCCAACCCCAATAAGTTGCCAAAACAGTTGTACAGACTTTATTACCATGGTTAAGGATAGATACAGGTATATAAGAGGCCGCCCTTATGGAATCCTTCCTTTTTTTCCGGGAATAATTGTCAACACTGCCTCCCTCCAAGTGGTTAGAATTTGATTTTCTAATAGTACTTTATTGAATACCATTCTTCCCTCAGACTTCCAGAATTCGACAGGAAGGCCATCTAGACTAGGAGTTTTGTCTGACTCTTGCCCCATCAAGCTAGTTTTGACCTTTGCCCTAGTAATAGGACTCATCATAGTCTTTGCCTGTTCCCTACTCAGTGTTGGTAACTGAAACCCCAATAGGAATTCCCTGGTGGTAATGCCCCAATGATTGGCCATTGTCTAAGATTGGCAAAAATGTTGATAATATTCCATAAACAGACCTGTTATTTGCATGGAATCCCTGCATAATCTAGCAGTACTTTTATCCTTCAGCCTATACACTCCTCTTTTTCTGACTTCTTAGTCTGTGCACCAATATTGTTTTCATCTTGGGTGTATTTTCAAAGTAAAAGTAGTCAAGGGATAATTTTTTTAAATCTCTGACAAGTAGCCCTCCATATCAGGCTTTAGTGTCTTTATTTGTTCCTCTCTTAGATGGCCTGTCTCCTCTGCTATAACATTTTAAGTTTTCTTAATTTGTCCGTGTATTGTTATAGTCTCTTTTTCTAAATGCATCCCACCTTTATTGTGTATTAGCCTTCAGGCTATTCTTTTAAGTTCTCCCACTGAGTCACACTTGAGTCCTGTCTCCACCCAACAGGTTCCCTCATAGTGTCTTGCATAACTGTAGGTGTGTATTGCTAGTATCTCTTGTCTGATAACCAGTAACTTCGGAATCTCCAGTGTCTGTCTGCCAGAGCCTCCTCTTCCAGTTGGAACTGCTGTATAATCTGATAATATAAGAGGATAAGTGAACCCTCTGAAGCAACTAGGCCTGTTCTACTGACACACAGATTCTGTCTAAACTTGTCCATGCCTCATGTCTCCTAGAATAATAAGTTAAGGTCCTTACCTGTCACTATAACCCTTGCTGTGTACACTAAACCAGTTATTTTTTAAAATAAATAATATAACCGAAAATACACAGAGGTTCCACACAATAGCGTCTTTAATAACACAAAAAAATAAGAACAGTGGTGAGCGCTTTCGCAAAACTAATTGCTTCATCACCGTCTGATGAAGCAATTAGTTTTGCGAAAGCGCTCACCACTGTTCTTATTTTTTTGTGTTTTTAAAGACGCTATTGTGTGGTACCTCTGTGTATTTTTGGTTATATATAGTTCTGGTTTTGTGCACCTGGGTTTTACCTGAAGCTGTTTCTCTCTTTATACACATTTTTTAAAATAACTCCTCAGTAATCTTTCCATGCCTGTGACCATTATCAATACCCTCCCTTTCCTCTGCCACATTGCAGTCCCCGGTCTAAATTAATATACCCAGCTGGAAACTTATCACTTCATTTAGAATTCTCCTCATGCATTCCCATCTTGTTTGGGGGACATAGATGGTGGTAAGGGTGACTTGCATTCCCCAAATGTATCCTTTTACTATAACAAAGCTGCTTTGAATATCTGCACTCTTATCATTTAATACCAATGGGCATACTTTCTAAATGTATATGCCCACACATCTTTTCCTAGAAAATTGAAATGTCATTGCATAGCCCTCCCTAAAGTCCTGTTTTGCTAAAAGCTCATGTTCTGCTTCTTTATGGTGCGTCTCCTGAAGCATAATTATTTGAGCCCCCAGTTTCTTGATATGCTCCAGTGTTTTGTCTGTCATGCACCTATCTTTTAGACCATTTATGTTCCACATACACAGTCGAAATGGCTCTGACTGAGTAAATCTCTTTCAGTAGATTGTACCCTTGCAGATGAAAAAACTCATCTGTTCCAGATGACAAACCCTCATCAATAAGCCAGTGTTTTTCCCATCTCAGGTCAGTCTTATTCCCGACTTTCTCTCCGTCCACTAGGACACACTGAGTCATTGCACACAAAATGCCTACTGTAGGGTTGAGATCCACCTGATCAAATCTCTTCCTTAAGTTCAGGTGAAGCATGATGAATAACTATAATTTAACAATTTTCAGTGGAGGCCCGGGGAGAAATGCCCCGAATGCATATCTTTGTAATGTGGGAGGAAACCGGAACACCCAGAGGAAACCCACAAGAACACAGGGAGGACAAGCAGACTCCACAAAGAAGGGACCCCAGCCAATATTCAAACCAGAGAACCTCTTGCTGTGTAGTGACAATGCAAACCTCTGGGCCTCTGCGCCATCCCTGTTTTTTGATCTCTCTAAAGCTTTCAGTACATTCTCACATACCAAACTACTCTCAAAAATGTGTGCATTAGGCTTTTCCAATACAACAGTCACATGGTTCTCTAGCTATCTATCTAACCAGCTGCAGTCATTTAAATGGCTCTTTACATATCATTTTTTCTCCCAGTTAATACAGGTGTCCCACAAGGTTCCGTACTTGGCCCTCTCCTTTTTAGCTTATTTATGAGTGATCTACATACATCCTCCTAACAAGCTGCACTTATAGAATATGCAGATGATTCCACTGTCATTTGCTCAGTTTACCTTTATAAAGCGGAATCACAGTGGTACGAATGCTCATATGAGCGACTCGTAACCATGAAAGTGAAAAGGGCGATAGTCCTTAATGTTCGAAAAACAGCAAATCGAAAAGCAGATTCACTGGGGGGCTGCACCCCCCACACACCCTCCTGCTTTAATATTCTAACTCCGAGATCGCACTACAGTGGGGAAAGGGACCATTTTCCGAACCCCACTATAGTGCAATCTGCCCCACAATGTAGAATGTACAATGAGCGAATGTCACTGTGCATTCGCTCATTGCACATTCAAACCTCTTTTCATTCGGCGTTTGCAAACTTTGCAAACAGCCTTTTGAACAATTGCTGTTCACCTGAGTGTGAATCGCCTTTCTAAAGGTAAACCCATTTGCTTATTTAGTAGTACTTCCCAATTACAATCTATCACTCAGTAGGCTTTTAACTTTATTGAAAACTGGCTCAGTGACAATCAGCTTTTCCTAAATCCATACAAAACAAAACTGCTCTTATTTCTCCCAAATCCCAAACACACATAAAAGACACCTTCAAAATATCTTGTCTCAACAATACTTAAATTGAAGTTGTACCTCACACAAAGTTACTTGGTGTCATAATAGATGATCAACTGAAATTTGATCTTCATATTCAAAAAGTACATAAAAACAACACATCATAAACTGGGCATGCTCTATAGATCAAAAAGATTCCTTACCAACTCCTCAAGAGTTACTGTAGCCAATACATACTTCCTTCCTTCACTACTGTATGCCTCACCCATTTTACCAGCATTCAGATCTCCCTAAGATCAAAACTTCAGCTTTACTATAACAAAGTAGCTAGATCTACAGCCATTCCAAAATACAACTCCTCAGATATTTAAACTGGCTTGAGATACCTCACTGCCTCAAGTTCACCCAATTCCTCCTTGCTCATAAAATGATATACAAATCCTTATCCTGCTCAGCAACCAGCACCATTCTTAACCATTACCTCCCTAATCATCCTCTTCGCTCATCTGAGAAACACTTCCTTGAAATCCATAAACCAAAAAAATCTATCAGTCACCACCTATTTTCCTACTCAGTAGCCAAGGTCTGGAACAGTATTCCTACAGATATTAGAGCAATGTCATGTAGTTACATATACAAAGAATCTCTAAAGAGATTTTTTCTTAACTCCTGTCTCTGTACGTCTTATATCAGGCTGACAATACCCGTGACTCCTTCCTTCCTTCCTCTCCCCTCTCTTCCTTCTTCCTCTCTTCTCCTTTCTTCCTTCTCTTTCCCTTACTGTTATTTTTCCCCTTTCCTTTCCTCCAGTCATTTATTAGCCAAAGCACCAGTTACTTCTCAGATAGCACCCTACTTTAAGTCCATTTCCTAATCTCCCCAACTGCAAAATCCCTTTCCTTTCTGTTAGTCTTTTGCCCATCTTTAAAATGTTTAAAATATTTACCATTGGTTATCGCTGTTGATTGCACTTTACCAGGTGTTCAATATCGTATGATTGTTGTTTAATATTCACTGTATGATTTTCTGATCTGACTTTATTTATCCTGTATGTCAATTCTACTATTTGTTACTGAACTTCATATGATAATATTATGTAGTTTATTAACTGAACTATGTATGTTGGAGCTTTTCTACCTGGGCCTCCGCTGAAAATGGGATTCATGCCCATTCGGACTTTCCTGGTAAACAAATGCCAAATAAATAAAATAAATAAATAAATAAATAAAAATCCCTTCCCTGCCACTCGGCCAGTTGCCCAAGCCACTAATTAAATCCAGGTCAGCTGGACCATAGTCAGGGCTTTATCTCTTCACTATCACAGCAAACCCCCTCTGGAATATTCTGGACTAACTATGGTGTCACTTGCACTATCCGAATGCTAGAATATGTCATTCTCTTTACTTTAGGTACCATTTTTAACAACAGTACGGCATGGTGAGTGCAAGCTCATGTTGCTAAGCATGCTTACATCCCTCAAGATACACCTACCCTCTCTTAAATCCAGTCAAACCAAACACTGCCCCTCCCACTGTCTTATGTGGGACCCGGTAGTGAATAGCAATGTCCTTTATATGTGTAGCACAGGGGCTGACACTGACATTCAGACTGAGATAGAATTGCCTTGCCTTAGTTTTACCATTCTTACAATAAAGCAGACCATAAAGCACAAATATTTTTAATTACGCTTAGAAAAACCGATGTAATTTTAGAAGAAGATGTAATAAATGCACTTATAACTTCTAATGACTAATAAGTCCACAAATAAAAAAAAAAAATAAAAGCAAAATCACTGTGGTCTACTGGTGCTCCTTTGCTTTTATTTTTTATTTTTTTTGTTATTTGTGGACTGATTAGTCATTAGAAGTTATAAGTGTATTTTTAGTTATACTGTTGATTCGTGTAATCATTTGCATGTGTTAGTGCAGATAAAGTTATAATTTCTCTGGGATCTGTTCTACTTTCACAGCCATAGTCCTTTCTAGTGCATACATGAAGCTTTCACCTTTATATGTGCTGGGTTGTGGACACACAATATAAAAGAGTCACTAGTCCTCTTGAATTGTCTCGAGTTTCTGCTGGATTGGAAGCCTCTCTGCTTCAGTCACCCATTATATCCTGGCAGTTGTCTTTTTCATGTCGCTAGTTTTTTCTGCTAGCTTCCTCTTAAAGACAGGAAAGGACTTGACTTGCATTCACTGTTCATCGCAGATGTCTCTGCTATCAACGTCAGTTCCTTTGGATCCACTTTTTGTTGCACCGCAACCCCCTGCTTCTGTAGATAGTTAGCCACATCAACATTTGCCAGTTCTGGATTGAAAAATAGCTTGACTGCAGTTAGAAAAAAGATTTTTAATATTCACTATGTAAAGAATTTTAAATCTCAGGTATGCCCGTCAGTGTTTTCTAAGTACAGGGATAAATCTGCTTCCCTTTTCCTTGTTTGATTTTCCACATATATCCTTTTTTCCATCTATCTGCAGAGAATTACCTTTTGCCTGCAAGTGTATAAGGAGCTCCTCCTTCAGTTGAGATGACTTTTACCCGATGAAAATTGGTCATGGAGAGTTTTTCTTTGCCTCTCCTGGGGATATGAATTATGTGTGTTATGTCCAGGACTATTCTGGACTCCTGCTTACCCATGCCGGTACTCACCTACTTCATCATGTAAGTCAGATGGTCAGATCCTTCTACTCTCGGGGGCATGTCTGTGAATCTCAGGTTTTCCCATCTTGATCTGCCTTCTAAATTTGTTAAATTCTCACACATTTCTTTCTGAAAATCATCCAGTTCAGTTAATCTGTGTGCTCTTGCTGACCCCTTTGCATATCCTATATATGTTCTTCATGGATATATATTGCTTCCTTCACTTCCTCAAGGCACTTATTATTGGTTTTGATATAATGGGCCACTAAGTGTGATAACTTCATCAGGCATCTTATTCATTTTGCCATCAGGTGGGGTATCTTGCAGCCCCTGCCATTCTGGGTGCTGTTTTAGCTTTCTTTTCTGCCAGCTACACATGCTGCAACTAGGAGGGATTTCTAAATCTCCTTTGTTATTTTTTGCTTAGCCTTTACTCACCTCTTGCCGGTATGTTTTGATGGTACTCACATAGACTGCTTCACCACCGATAGTACTGACAGTTTTGTATGCATCTGACTTTGTAAAAAGACATTTTGTAGGGACCATGTTGAGAGATTTGATATTCCCATCAAAGTGAGTCATCACCGTACCTGAAGTCCCAGTTTGAGACTGAGAATGCAGCCAAGACTCCTTGATTTATTTGCAAGCATAGCAAAAAGATAAAGTTATTTCTATTTTGTGGAGGAAGGGAATTTTTTTAAACATTGGAGGCAGAAAGGTTTATATGGATAATGATTTTCCTTCATAAGACTCTACAAAGAAATCATCCTTCAAGTTATTGTGTGCTGTATTACTTAAAGTCTTCCATACACTTGGATTAAAAACTTGTACAGACCCAGGCATAAAATGAACTGTCAAAGACAAAACCGATGGAAGCAGGAGAAGGTGGTGAGGGCACATCATGGACACTTCAAGGGAGCGAGTTCCTGCAAAACTCTTTCCTGTCTTGTTAAAGAAAATGGTGGATAAAACAAAGGAGATGAAACAGTTTTCAAAAGAGGTGGAAGGCTCCATTAACACACTGTGCATGCGGAATATTGAATGATGACAATACTGAAAAAATAATGAAAGCTTAAATGGAAAATTATATGCTATAATCAAAATGTGAGTTGCATTTTATATGGCACCTTAAAACAATTGAAATCAGTAAGTACTAGACAGAAAATAACCATTTGATTAGTAAAAATGCAGTGTAAGTATTACATGTCAAAAGTTTACTTAAAATGAATGTTCATATTTAACTGAGTGGAGGGGAACACACATACTATGTGCTGTGGGATAGAAGTCACTGTCCACAAACAGTAAACTGTTTAAATTGCTTTTAATAACAGTATTATAATAGTGTAGAGGGGGAAAGAAGTTAATGTGTGATAAAGGCAAAAGGAGATTAATGTATTATGTGATGCAAAATGGCTGAGACTAGTAATGGTCAGTGAAAAAATAATATCTAGATGTCACTACATTCTGCCAGAACCAAGTTCCTGTTTAAATAAAAAGGAAGCTGATATATTAAGTGATGGAACTAAAAGACAGTATTATACAATGTTCATTCTAGTAATCTAAACACTAGGTCCAGAAATGCTTGAAAAAATATTGAGACTAGTACGTTGGCTGAAAGTGGGCTACGTAGAAAAGTACATAAAAATAATGCACTTTAAGCATGGACTGAAGCTGATTAAATGCATAAGGCTGTTAGATATAACTAAAAATGCAAAACATGCACTCTGGAAAATTGATTGAGATCTGTAACTGTCAGTGATAAAATATCTATCACTTCATTTCCTTTCCACACATGTAATTAAGATTCACGGTCAGAGGTTGTCAGTCTGTATACACTACGTGTTACCAGTACATTTGGAATGCAGTCTCCCTTCTTTGGTAAGCTCTGTTAGAGTGCAAGAGAGTGGAGTCCATGTGAATGTATAGCAAAGCTTGAGTTTTTGATAACAGCTCCAGCAACATTTGCTGCCTAATTAGCTGACTAAGAATAGAATAGACAACTTCAGAGATAACATATTGCAGGCAAGAAGAATAAACAGATCAGGGGTTTACTGTCACTATTCACCTGTTTAACTGAATTTGAATGGCAAAGATAGAAGAAGCTTTACACTGCATTTTGTATGGAGCATTGCAAAAATATGTATAGAGTTAATATGCTTTTCTTACATAGGGAAGGAATTGTGTGTTTTTAAGAGATCAGGTTCAGTTGAGACAATATTATAGGAAATACATGAAGTGGTTCAAATACTGATAAAATAGACTATGAAGGACCCGTTTTGCAACAATATGACAAGGAATATAAGTTAAGTAGAATAAAACAGGTTTATTGTGGTGCAGATCGATTTACTGGCTTGGAATATTAATGGGCTTGTGGATATTTACAATAGTAATGCACATGTAGTGATGCTACAGGAAAAACACCTGAATCATGGAGAACATGAAAAATTTGTATAGAAAAAAGTGAGAATGATTTTTTAGTGAAAGAAAGGGGTCCTAATATTAATTAAAATGGTACAAGATTAACAGATGAGGAACAAATTAAGAACAAACATGGAAGATTTGTTGTGGTAAAAGGTTGATAGCAGGGTGTAAACATTATACAGGCTACAGTATATATTCCACCAAAAGTGAGGAACAAGATATAAAGAATATTATGTGGGGAGTTAATAGCCTTTCAACAAGGGTGTATTATAATATCAGGGGAATGGAATGTATAGGAAATAAGGAAGGTGTTGATGGAGGGCCAAGATATCATAGAATACCAATGTATAGAACTTATTAATGAAATGATAAAACAGATTAAGGTTGAATATACATATTTTCATGGAAATATGATACCAGGGTAAAATTTGATAGATGTCACATATTGAAAGGATTCCATAACATCATCTGAACCATGATGACACATCCCATGATAGTGTCAGACCATGCACTCAAGCAAATTTTATTTATTTATTTATTTCAGTTTGATGACTGGGGAAGTCCACTGGTCTAAGAAGAGCCCATTTTCAGTGGAGGCCCGGGAAGAAAAGCTCCATAGACAATACAATACAATATTTAAGTTCATAGACACTTATAATCGTGAATATCAAGCATGATATATACAATATACAGACAGTAATATGCAGAGACAAAGGGTAAAAATAATTACAATTGAATACAGAGTAGCTGTAGTGGCAGCTGACAAAACATTACACGTTCAGTCTGTAGCTAACTGAACATTAGGATTTCAGCATTTCAGAAGTAGATTGAAGCAGAGGAAGATTTAGCAGAAGATACATATGTCTAGTAGATAGTTGGCAAGCATGTAGAACAAAGTCATTGTGTTACAGAGTGGCTTTAAGGAGGCTTTAGAGTGGCAATAAGGTTAGTTGTTATTTACAGAAATGTGGTAGTAACCATTTGTGAAGTACCGCTGTCTAAGAAGGTGTTATATGGGAAAAGGGTAAAGGGAAAATAGAAATAGTAGAAGCACCTACCTAGGGGAGAAAACGCTGAGAGAAGAAAGGAGCCACTTTTGAGATTTTAAGTATTTTCTTCTGATTTTTTGTTTAGAATTACTGCTTTGCCACCTACTTTTCGGTGTTTTCTGGCTTGCTAAAGTTTATATCTGTATTAGAAACAGTATTTAGAAGAAATCTAGAGCCCGTTTACTGCATTTCCTGTGTTGCACTTAATTTAAAATAGTTTTTTTTTTCTCTTAAAATTGCATTTTAACTGACTGTGGCCTAGCACTCAAGTGTGGGGTCATTTATTGCACTGTTGTGAATATTTTGCTACTTGTGTATCTCTGCTACCTTTAAACTAAAACAGAAAAAGAAAAAACAAAAAAAAATCTTGCTTTTTTCCCACTTTCTGAAATTTAAGAAAGTTCAGTTACAGATTTGCTGTTCTGAACTGTTTGTAAGTTTCTTGGAGGCCAGTGCTTGCTTGGGCTAAAGGGAAATTTCTGTGTTCACCAGTGGCAGTGGTTAACACTGAGCAGCCTGCCTGTCCCTGTAGGAGTGGTTACTGCCTAGAAACTGTAGTTTTATTGGCCATTTTGGGTCAATTCTAAATTCCTTGATCTCTCTCTCTCTTAAAACCCTGCTGCCTTGTGGTTTTGGCATCTTTCCAGGCTTGTTAGTTGTTGCTGAAGCACCTACCCAGGGGAGAAAACGCTGAGAGAAGAAAGGAGCCACTTTTGAGATTTTAAGTATTTTCTTCTGATTTTTTGTTTAGAATTACTGCTTTGCCGCCTACTTTTCAGCATTTTCTGGCTTGCTAAAGTTTATATCTGTATTAGAAACAGTATTTAGAACACATCTAGAGCCTGTTTACTGCATTTCCTATGTTGCACTTAATTTAAAATCGTTTTTTTCTCTTAAAATTGCATTTTACCTGACTTTGGCCTAGCACTCAAGTGTGGGGTCATTTATTGCACTGGTGTGAATATTTTGCTACTTGTGTATCTCTGCTATCTTTAAACTAAAACAAAAAAAGAAAAAACAAAAAAAAATCTTGCTTTTTTCCCACTTTCTGAAATTTAAGAAAGTTCAGTTACAGATTTGCTGTTCTGAACTGTTTGTAAATTTCTTGGAGGCCAGTGCTTGCTTGGGCTAAAGGGAACTCTCTGTGTTCACCAGTGGCAGTGGTTAACACTGAGAAGCCTGCCTGTCCCTGTAAGACTGGTTACTGCCTAGAAGCTGTAGTTTTATTGGCCATTTTGGTCAATTCTAAACTCCTTGATCTCTCTGTCTCTTAAAACCTTGCAACTCTGTTTTTGTGCAGTCTTGCGCACAGAGCAGCGTGGGGCAGCGCCACTTAAACAGGTTTAAACTATTCCCGGCTCCACAAAGTCTGCTCTTCACTTTTTCCCTTAGAACTGCTCTAAATCTCTAATTAAGCACTCTATTTTCATTCTAAAGCCCTGCACTTGCTCGTATAAGTAATCTCATAGGTAAACACAAACTAAAGCACTGCATCCTCTTATACGCCTAAGCACTTGCTCCCTATTGGTTCTTTCTGATCAGTCAATAAGTAGTTCCCTATATTATTCAGGAATGTCCAAAGGTCAGTTTTGAGTTTACTCTCCAGTTCAGCTGGTGATTCTGGGAATCTTGAGGCAATGTTACAACTGCCTTATGTATACAGACCACCCTCTCCTCCTCCCAACAAGCTCAAATATATGTGAGAGATGCAACTATATAGCCAAACTGGAGGCTAAGCTCTCTCAACCCAGTACTGGCACAGCCTGTCTGGAGGAGAAGGTAACCACACACACCACAAATCCAGTCTCACATAAACCTATCGCATCAGCAAACCAAACACATAAACACACAAAAACATACTCTGAGGCTCTAAATAAAAATCTGCCTAAGCAGCAGAGACCTCCAAAGCAGACATCCAAGCAATACCTACCACAAAACAATATTCACGTAGCACATAGGCTAAACAACACACCTAATACACTTGTAATAGGTGACTCTATTGTCAGACACACTGATGTCCCACTCACTAGGCTGAACAAGGAGAAGGTTACTGTAAGCTGCCTGTCGGGTGCCAGGATACGCCACATAACACAAGCACTCAGGTCATGCCAAAGCAAGTACAAATATGACTCCTGTCATTATCCATGCTGGTGTGAATGACCTGAGACTTACCTCCCTGGACTACATGAAAAAAGACGTACAGGAGCTCTTTGATCATGTAGCCCAGGCCGGTATGACCCTGACCTTGAGTAGCATCTTACCCTCACCAAGAATGATGCCACAGTATAAAGACAAAATGATCAATTTTAAAAATTGGCTAAAGTATTGGTGTCATTCAAAGGGGATCCAGTGTCTTTCAGCCTGGGATGACATGCTCGACAAGCCATGTTGCTTCGCTAGGGACGGCTTGCACCTGTCACCCCTGGGTTTTCGAATACTGGCAAAGGCTCTTGCCTCCCCCATAGTGCCTTTTTTAGGCAAGCCTCAAAAGACAAACCCACCCCCATAGACAACACAAAAAAAAAAAAAATAAGGGTAATGTTGCTCAACGCCAGAAGTCTAAACCTCAAGATGCACGCACTCGAGACTCTCCTCAGTATGGAGAATATCGATATCTGTGCAGTAACAGAAACCTGGTTCAAGGTTCCCGAGAGCACCCCAGCACTAGCAGGTTATACTTCATACCATGCTTTCTGGCCCCAAAACTCGGACCAAACCACAAAAGGAGGGGGAGTATCCATATTTATCAAAGATACCCACACCTCCAGGTTAGTGGCACTGCACAAAGCATCAGAGACCATCCATGTGCAACTAACAGTTGGAAAAACTGCCTTTCAGCTTGTAGCCTGCTACAGACCACCCTCCCAAACACAGGAACATCACTCGGCTTTCCTGAGAACACTGGAGAATATGAAGGTCTCTCCAAACACTATTATATTGGGTGACTTCAACTACCCAAACATCGATTGGGAAAACTACTCAAGCCCAAACACCCTCGCCCAACGGTTCCTAGAATTTATAAACTCAAATGCTATGGAACAACTGGTCACCACTCCCACAAGAGGGAAAAACATATTGGATCTGGTCATCACCAACATGGGGTCTCTATGTTCCACACCAGAGGTATACCTCTCATTGGTAAGATCAGACCATAAACAAATCTCACTGGACATCCATATTCCATCCCCATGTCTAGCCAAGGAAACCATGGCGAAGAACTTCTCAAAAGCAAACTTCACACTTCTCAAAACTGAGGTGGAATCCTTCAAAGCCCCCGGGCCAGTGGAAAATACGGCCCAAAATGCAGAATCCTTTACGAAAGCATTCTATGGACACCTACAGGAATGCATGGAGCATGCTATCCCAAACAAAACCAAGACTCACTCCTCCAAAGGCAGAAGACCTGTCTGGTGGACCCCGGCCACAAATAAGAGCTTTACTATAGGATATGTACCCAAGGAATGGCGTACAGCAACAGTGGTCACACTCCACAAAGGTAGTGCCACAACAGACCCCAGAAACTATCGCCCTATAAGCCTGATTAGCCTGGTCTGCAAAGCTATGGAGCGTATCATCATGGAAATCATAAACAAAGACATTGGGAACCTCCAGACACTGGATCCTACCCAATTCGGCTTTGTTAAGGGCAGATCTTGCCTCTTGAACCTGGTCGACTTCTTTGAAACAGTTACCAAAGCCATAGATGAAGGGAAGGTAGTCCACACAGCCTACCTGGACCTCGTAAAAGCCTTCGACACAATACCCCACTCGGGCATCATAAATAAGCTCACCAACTTAAATATCAACCCCTATGTCACAATATGGGTTGCAAACTGGCTCAGGGATAGAACCTACATGGTCAGAATAGCAAGGTGCCATGTCAGACTCTAAACCAGTTACAAGTGGTGTCCCACAAGGCTCAGTCCTGGGACCTCTCTTGTTCAGTATATATTTCTCCGAGGTACAGGCTAACACGGGTGTACTATGGCTGACCAAGTTCTCAGATGACTGCAAACTAGGTGCTGTAATCGACTCTCCGGCTGACACAAGCATCCTCCAAAAGGGTCTCACAGAGACGGATAACTGGTGCCAGAGCCATGGCCTAAAGCTAAATGCCAAAAAGTGCATATTCATCCCCTTTGGGAAAAACAAAGTGCCCACAAATTACCACATAGGTGGTAATCAATTAAGTACGGAAGAAGTAATTAGGGACTTGGGGACCCAAGTAGATAGCAATCTCTCCTTTGACAATCACTTTGCCAAAGTGGTTAGAAAGACCTTCTATATAGCCCACCTTATCATGAAAGGATTCACATCTAGATCAAGAGAGGTCATTGCACCCCTCTACTCATCACTTATCAGGGCCATAATTGAGTACAATGCCCCATTTGGGATGTACCTTACCTGACACCTTCAGCAACTGGAAAGACCCCAAAAGTATCTCACCAAGAGGATCAAGGGGCTCAAACAGATGACCTATGCAGTTCGGCTAAAGAAATTCCAGCTGTAGTCAGTTGCGTACCACGTACTCAGAGGCGATCTGTGTCTGACATATAAAACCATGTCCAACCCAGAATTAATGGACATGCTTCACCTCAGGAAATCCAAATCCCTTAGAGCTACATGCTCCAGGGACTTGAACCTCAGAACAGAAATAAATAGGACATGCTGGAGGGACAGATTCATATCCCAGAGGCTACTCTCACTCTGGAACAAAACCCCAATCCATGTTAGGCAGAGCCCCTCACTGACCCTCTTCAAGAGAAATCTTGACGAGTGGATGGGCGATCGTAAGTTTACCCCTGGGATCTCTTCTGTGTCCCTGCTTGACAGAGGTACAGTAAACTAACCTTAAAAGGGCTACCTTCTGTGACCTACTATACAGAGGCACAGTCATCTAATCTAAAAGGGTGGCGAAAGCCAAACACACTCTAGCTAGGCTTATAAATGCCCTAGGGCAGATAGCCTAGTATCAGCCTATGAACCTATGAACCTATAAGCAATGGAGTTAGTGGTTAAGTTGAGTGGAAGGTTACTAGGTGGTGAGATGAAGTAGGGCTGCTGAATGGATGGTAGAGGGGGACTCAAGTAGGAGACGAACAGGACCATATCCAAGTAGAGGATAGGTAGGAGTGTAGTAGGGATTTGAAGTTGGTGTGGTTAGGGGTATTATGAAGGGGGGCTTCCATAGTTTTGCTATGGAGTGTAATAGCAGAAGTTATCCAGGGGGCCGGGAAGGTTTGTGGATTTGTAGGAGATTTTGATTTTCTGATCAGAGTGAGTGGTTATGTATGTAGGGGGTTAAGGAGGAGGAGAGAGCGTGGCAGCAGGAAGGCTTGAACATGGGTTTATGGGCAGTGATAAGCTTACGAATGTTCAGGAAGTTAGGAAGTTCTAGCCACTGTAGAGATTGAAGGGAGTTGCAATGGTTGGATGAGTTTTTGGAGTTGGTGGCAAATTTTCAGATTTTATTGTAGCAGGAGTCCAGTTTGGATTGTAAGCCAATTTCTAGGTTGGTGAGTAGGGGAGGCACCATATATTAAAGAGGGGAAAAGATAATTGGAGGCTAAGGTCTTTCTGGTGGAGGGAGTCAGGTAGCGGTTGTGTCGGTATAGGAGTCCTAGCTTTTGTTTTTTTTTTTTAATGGCAGTTTGAATATGGATGTCGAATTTCAGATGCTCATCAATGATGATACCAAGGAGTTTGGTGTGTGGCACAGTCTCAGTGGAGGTGTTGTTTTGGCTAATTATCGTAAAGGAGGTTTTATCAATTGCTGAATGTCTGGCGGGAGTAAAGATCATTAGTTTTGTTTTATTCGCATTCAGGGCAAGATGGTTGCTCTGTATCCAGTTTTCTGTTTTAGTGAAAGCAGATTGGGTCTTTAGTTGCAGGTCAGATGGAGAGTCAGCAGTGCAGATGATAGTAGAGTCATCTGCGTATTGGATCAGAGTGGACTTGGGGATGGAGTGGTGAAAGTTATTAATGAATATGTTGAAGAGTAAGGGGCCGAGGAGAGAGGCTTGGGGAATGCCAGCAGGGGTGTGTAGGAAGGGGGAGGTAGATTATTTCCATTTTACAGTTTGCAGCCTTTCAGAGAGGTAGGCAGCTTGCAGCCTTTCGGAGAGGTAGCTAGAGAACCAGGATGTTGTGGAAGGGGTAGGTTGAGATGGGAGAGTTGGGAGAGGAGAATGGGGTGGGAGACGATGTCAAAGGCTTTGGATAGGTCTAGGAAAAGGGTAGATACAAGTTTGCCAGAGTCGAGTCACGAGCAAGGTTGATGCATTCTAAGAAGGAGAGAATGGCAGCGACGGTACTGTATCCTGGGCGGAAACCGTGCTGGGTGGGGGTAAGGAGGTTATTGTGAGGTAAGTATGGCATGAGTTGTGCATGAATACATTTCTCAAGGATTTCTGAGAGTGAAGAAAGGGTGGCAATGGGCCTGAAGTTGGTAATGTCATTATTTTTGCCTCCCTTATGGAGTGGAATAATGAAAGCATGTTTCCAAATTGAAGGGACATAGGATTCTTGTATGGCTCTGTTTATTAGAATGGAGATTGGCAGGGCTACGCTGTTGGCTGATAATTTGAGGAAGGATGTGGGTAAATTGTCTGGTGCATTACGGCAAGGTTTTAGCTTGGGGAGTAGTTTTTTTATTGTGCTAGTGGGGATGGGGTTGAGTGTGAAAGTGGGGGATGGTGTGTGTTGGCTGAAGAGAGAGTGGTGGATGGGGGGTGTGCTTAGGAGGGGGGTGTGGGAAGCTGTAGGTTAGTTTGGATATACAGTACATAAAGAAGGAGTCAAATGATGTGGCTGTATCTAGGTCAGAGAGGTTAGGGTTGGGACAAGGGTTGTCCTTGTTACTGGGATGGAGGAGGTAGGACATAGTACTCCAAAACGTTTTTGGGTTGGCAGAGTGTTCAGACTGAAGCTTTGTGTAACAGGACTTGTGGTCTCTAGTTATTAATTTTTTTACATTGTTGCAAAATTGTTTGTATTCTAGTAGTGTACAGGGTAGTTTATTGTTTTGGTATTGTTTCCACTTTTTATCTCTTAGGAGTATGGTATGCTTGGATTTCTTTTGATAGCCAGGGGTAGATTTTGGATCTGATCCATTTGATTCTAGGGGGTAGCATGGTGGTCAAGTAGGTTGAGAAAGATATTGTTAAAGTGGCTGATGGCATTGTCTAGGGGTACAGTTTTTAAGGGGGTCCAGTCAATTAGTTTTAGACAGTCAGAGAAAATATGTGGGTTGAAATTAGAGTCTGAATATAGTGGTGTTGTTTTTGGAGTAGAGAGGGATGCCAGTCAGTGAAGGCAGGTAGGTGGTTGCTGATAGAGTCTGGGAGGATGCCTGATCTTGAGATTAGGTTTGGGTGAGATACTAAAATCCAATCAAGGATGGAGCCAGAGATTCCATCCTTGTTTGGCGTGGTGGGAGGGTTAATTAGTTGGGTGTAATTATAAAGGTTTATAGTTTGAGAAGGGGATGGAGAGTTGATAGTGGTCCAGTTAATGTTTACTTCACAGAGGATAATTGTTTCATTTTTTATGTTAGAGGAGAACCAGGAGAGCATATCTTCTAATACTGGGATGTTGTTGTTGCCAGAGGGATATATAGGGATGCTATGCAAATAGATTGATTTTTTTGGTGGGCTAGAATTAGTTCAGAGTTTTTGAACTTAGGGATGTGATTGGTGTGTGGTGTAACTGTGTAGGAGAAGGAGTAGACTATGGCTACGCCACCTCCTTTCTTATTGGGTCTGTCAGTGCGGATCATTTGGTAGCTGGGTGGTAGGATTTCATTGTCTTTTAGGACTGGCTTTAGCCAGGTTTCTGTGAAGCCAACAATGTCAGGGTGATTGTGTAAGATCCAGTGGTGTAAGATAGAGATTTTATTTTGGAGGCTTTGAGCATTAATTGTGGTGAAGCAAATGGACTTGGGATTGCTAGGGTGTGAAGGGGGCTGGATGGTTGGTGGGTGGGAAGTTGCTGGGGCCAGGGTTGGGATGGATGTCACCGGAGACTGGGAGATTTGATGAATTATGAGTATTATGTAATCTAAAGAGGATGGAGCTTTTAAGTATGAGGTAGATAGCATGTTTTGTGGGGTGTGGGAGATAGGGAAGGTTGGGTGTGTGAGTAGGATTTTGAGTTTATATAATAGGGTTGTGATGGAGGGATAGAGGTTGGGAGATGTGGAGGAAAAGCCAGATGGGATGGTGTGTTGGTAATTGGATGTGTAGTGAGGTGGAGGTGTAAGGTAGGGGTTTGGGAGTTGTGTTAAGGAGGTTAGTATGGTAAGTAGTGACAAGAGTATTGCTAGATGTAGGTGGGGTATGTGATGGTACATGTTGTAGAAGGGTTGGATACTGTAGGATGGAAGTGTGAGTGGTGGGAGGTGCTATCAGGTGATTGGGTGTAGGTGGTGTGGGAGGAGTTGAGGATAGATAAATGTGGGAGTAGTGGAGGCTGGTGGTGGGACTTGAGGGCAGGGTAGAGGAACAGAGCAGGCAGAGCACCCCCAGCAGAGGTGAGTGGAAAAGTGTATCAATGACTGCAGGTAGGTGCTGGCATTGGTAGAAGACTGTCTATAGCTGTTCAGTTCTCTATCTAGGGGAGCAAGGTTGTATATAGATAGGTGGATAGAAATGGATTCCGACAGATTATCGCAAGGTAGAGGTGTTGTCTGAAATTTTGGACAAAGTAAGTTTGCTTACAGGCAAGCACTTTGGGGGGGGGGTTGTGGAGCTTTGCTACCACCTACTGTGGAAGTGCAGTGGTGCGGGAGACTGGTGGGGGACAAAGGAGGTAGTCCCAGTAACTGTGCATGCTATCGGGAGGTGCACAGATATTAAGAGTCATACAGAGTAGATCTGTATGTTCATCGTCTTTCACTGTTGCAGTCATTACACTTGGGTTATCCTGCGGCCAGAGTTCCAAAGTCGGCCAGAGTTCCAAAGTCTAGGTCCGGTGTCGGTTGTTGTCGCCTCTTCCCTGACGTCAGTGTGCCAGGGGTATAAAAGATACAACCGACGCCATTTTCTTCAGTCTTTCTTGTCGCGCGGTGCCCGAAGCAAAAGCAGTTCGCAAGTGCCGGTCGGCCGACTCCTGAGATTATCGAAATCGAGTTCCAGAACCGAAGTCTTCAATAAAGCTAAATACCTCGTTGGGGAAACTTTTTCTTGCTCCAGACCGATGTCAGTAAAAGTTAACAATTGTATTTCTTGTGGGAAGCAAATACCTCATAAGGACTTTCACTCTTACTGTATTCCTTGCCTAGGCCCTGACCACGACGTTACTAGTTGTTGGTTTTGTGCTAGATTCAACAAACGCACTATTAAGCGTTGGTTTGATTTTGTTTTACATTACTTTGGCCGGAGGTTTAACTACATAATGCCGTCGGAACAACCGACGACCGGAATTCATAAAAAACGCAAAGAATATCCCTACTTGGACGACTGCATTATTCAAGCAGAGAGCATGGACATTCTTCTAAAACATCTGGCATTTGTAAAAAGATTACTAATTTGCCTAGGGTACACAGTAAACGAAAAGAAATCAAAACTAGTGCCCTCTCAAGAGATATCCCTGGGTGCAAGCTTAAATACAACTGCCCAGATGGCTTATCTCATGCCAGACAAGCAAAGGCAACTGACTCATTACTTTGAAATGATGGCAACAAAGACCCAGCTCCCTGCAAGAAAAATTCTGCAGGCCCTGGGCTTCATGGCGTCCTACATTCTACTAATTCCATATGCAAGACTGCATATGAGGAAACTACAATGGTATCTAAAAAGTGTTTGGACTCAACATTGCCACAACCTGGAAACAATAATAACTTTAATTCCCTGCCTACAACAAGAGTTTCGATGGTGGTCCCAGGCCTGTCACCACAACAAGGGACAGCCTTTCACCTTACCCACAGCCAGGCAGACAATAACAATGGATGCATCGGATTATGCCTGGGGGGCACATACGGCAGGAAAATGTATTCAGGGCACGTGGCCCAAGGAACAAATGCATCTTCACATCAATCAAAAAGAGATGCTAGCTGTACAGAATGCTCTGACAGCTTTCAAGGACCTACTACATCCAGGACAACTATTAATAAAGACAGACAATACCA
Organism: Protopterus annectens; assembly: GCF_019279795.1. Classification (NCBI taxonomy): domain Eukaryota; kingdom Metazoa; phylum Chordata; order Ceratodontiformes; family Protopteridae; genus Protopterus; species Protopterus annectens. The sequence continues at coordinate 1,590,974,191 of NC_056731.1, forward strand.
CAGTTATGTGGTACATAAACAAGCAAGGGGGCACACATTCCTACCCCCTCCGCAGGCAAGCCATGACTTTGTGGAACACAGCACTGACCTATCAAGTACATCTGCAGGCACAATTCCTGTCAGGAACGAAAAATACACTGGCAGACGAACTAAGCAGAAATCTCATGGATCCTCACAAATGGAAACTAAATCCACAGGTCTTCAGCATGATAACATAGATATTTTTGCCTCCCCTCACAGCTGCCAACTACAGAAATTCTGCACAAGAACTTATCACTCACAAGCATGGAAAGTGGATGCTCTATCATTCAGCTGGAAAACCCTGCCATCCCTCCACTGCCTCTTCTTCCCAAGGTGCTCCTAAAAGTCAGACAAGAGAGACCAAAAATGATCCTGATTGCCCCAGACTGGCCACGCCAGCACTGGTACCCAATCCTAAAGAGCTTGTCTCAAGGCCCAGCCTGGCCTTTACCTCAAATTCCTCATTTTCTGACTCAACAATCAGATTCTGCACAGTCAACTCAGAACCTTAAATCTGGCTGCATGGCAGATAATATAGCCACTCAGACCACACCTCTCTCTAAAGCTGTTATGGATGTCATTTTAGAAGCCAGGAGGCCCAGCACTAGGAAATCTTATGCAGAAAAATGGAAGAGATTCTGTGCTTGGAACCAGGCACAAGGGCTCAAACCACTTGTTCCAAATATACCTCAAATTTTACAATACCTAACTGAGATGCTGGACAAAGGCCTATCCTTCTCATCTATTAAGATCTATGCCTCTGCCATTTCAGCTCATTACAATACGAAATCTCCTATTTTTTTCAAATCCACTACTAAGACAGTACCTCAGAGGAGCAAAAAACATAAGACCCCCAAGGAGAGCACCAATACCTACTTGGGATCTCAATTTTGTTTTAGAAAAGCTCACACTGCCTCCTTTTGAACCAGCCAGCACAGCTGATATAAAATTAGTATCATGGAAAACTGCTGTGCTCCTAGCAATAACTTCAGCCAGAAGAGTCTCAGAGTTACAGGCATTAATGGCAGTGGAACCTTTCATCATTTTTTACCAGGACAGGGTCTCTCTAAGGACAAACCCAACATTCATGCCAAAGGTGGTTTCCAGTGTAGCTCTTAACCAAACCATTAATTTGCCAACTTTCTATCCAAATCCCCAGAATAAAGGGGAGAGACTTCTGCACGCTTTGGACATACACAGACAGCTATGATTCTACTTGGACAAAACAAAAGCTTTCAGAAAAACTGAGCAACTGTTTGTAGCCTATGCTGCAGGATCACAAGGAAAGCCTATCTCAAAGCAGACAATTTCAAAATGGATAGGACACTGCATTCGCTTCTGTTATACACAACATGACAAATCAGTACCTAAGGGCATTAGGCCACATTCTACCAGAGCAGCAGCCACTTCAGCAGCCTTTCTCAGAGGAGTACCAACCAAAGACATTTTAGAAGCTGCAACCTGGAGTTCAGTGCACACTTTCACCAAGCACTACCACTTACCTCTCTACTCTAAATCCAGAGCAGGCTTTGCCACTGCAGTTCTGCAGGGCCTGGTAGCCTCTCCTAATCCTATTTAGGCCCAACCACCCAACCTCAGCTTTGGGATTCAACCCAAGTGTAATGACTGCAACAGTGAGACACGGTGAACATAGTACAGTTGTGTACCTACCATAAATGTAGATGTTCGAGTGTATTCACTGTTGCAGTCCAGGTTACCCACCCACCATTCCCCTTTTTATTGCTGGGACTTTTCTGTACTTCTCAACTCTATACAACCTATGTGGTGTATTTGCTTGTAGATGAAGGAAATGATTATTTTAGTACATGCATGCTTTTTGGCATAATTTTTTTCAGCTTTCCTATCTGGGGGCACCTGACATCTGGGGCAAGAAAAACTGAAGAAAATGGCATCGGTTGTATCTTTTATACCCCTGGCGCACTGACGTCAGGGAAGAGGCGACAACAACCGACGCTGGATCTAGACTTTGGAACTCTGGCCGACTGTGGGTAGCCTGCCAGCAGGATAACCCAAGTGTAATGACTGCAACAGTGAATACACTCGAACATCTACATTTATGGTAGGTGCACAACTGTACTTTCTATGTCCTGCTGATGCTTACATGCACTAGAGCAGCAGCTGTTAGTTTTTCCTTGGAAACTGTAAGTGTCTGTTTCTGCCTGTAGAACAGAGGACTTTTGGGTTTCCTGGATGGGAGGGAGCTGTAGTTATATGAGCTGAAATAAACAAAGGAGAGAGTTAGGGTTAGTACATGAGATTAAACTGTCGGGAAAGAGAGAGAGAGGAGTGCGTTGAGGGAGAGTGTGGGGGTGGATTGAGTGAGTGGGAAGAGGGGATGAATGGTGCATGCAACAGGTAGTATGGGGATAGAGAAGCTGTATAGCAATGAGGTTTAGAGCAGAGCAGACCACACAACAGTATCAACACAGTTATGTTCCAAAACTATGAACAAATAACTATCTACACAGAATTGTTCTAAATACTTAATGCACAGGTCTAAACTAACATGGTCTGTTTATCAGCAGTAAGGTCCTGAGGACGCTTGGCTTTTAGCTGCTTCTACCATCCTGGCTGATGCGTTCAGGTGTGCTGACTGCTTAAGTTTTGTAAACAAGTAAAAGTCTATTATGGTAAACACTGAAATTTTCAGTGTTCCATCTTAAAAGGAAGCCATTTAATGATTGCGGTGTTACTAGATTTCAACCCAGGTAGTAAAAGACTTTGCAAAAAATTGGGATAATTATAAACTGAAGATTAAAATGTGGTCACAGTGAAAGTAAATGAGATATAGAATAGTAGTAACAGTGGGTGTCTAGAGACTTAAAAAGGTTGGGTATGTACAGAAGCAAAAAATAAAATTGGAACCAAACAAGCTTTTAGAACAATTGAAAAAAGCTAGAATGTCTATGCAAGAATTCTTAGAAAACATGAATAAACATAGAGCAGTGGTTTTAAAACAACTATTTTCCAACAATAATCAACACTAGAGGCAATAAAAGGTAGAGGATGATAAATAAAATAATAAATTATAAGACTGGTATGGTGGAAGTAGTCCAAGGAAAAATATGAATATAATGGTGAATTATTACAGTGCACTAAATAAACAAGATGTAGATGGGCATACTCTTTGTGTTTTTTTCTGTTGGATTTGTTCACCTCCAAGAAGATTGTGCCATATGTCATGGTTTTAGCTATTGGACATTAATGGAATGTAAAAACACACTTATTTTGAAAGGCCTGTTAAAAACTGAATTTGATGAAGCTCTATCAGGGTCCAGATAGGAGAGCTCATCTTATACTTCTTCTTCCACCAGTAAGAGGGAGAAGCCTAAAAAGAGGTCCAATTCAGTTCTGGCTGTTCCCTCAGAACCGATACTGAATGTACAGAATTGCTGAGAACATCTTCAGCACTGACAACTCTAGCATCTCAGCCCTCGGCACCGTCAGTGCCGGCTTGTGCACCGAGTTCATCGGCGCTGTCCACAACATCGGTTCATACTGAAACTCAACTCGGGAACCGAAAGACTTACATATTCCTGTTTTTCCTCTGACCCAGTATTCACCTTCAGTGGACCCCTTTACGGATCACCCTCCAAGTCTCTTTTTGGAGAGGCATCCTCCCAGGTCTCCCTCCATTTCCTCTGCCTGATCCACCAGGAGCCTCACTGAGTCAGATATTATGAGAATGGTGGAACAGCCCTTTGTGGGGAGGGGATTATCTTCGGCTCTGGTTCCTAGCACAGGTACCACCGGAACCGAGTCCACTTCTACTCCAGTTTCTCTTTTTCCTCCTCCGACTCTCACTGAGACTTTAGAATCTATGGTACTGACTGCTTTGATGCTGGTTAGAGCTCCTTCTCCAGCACTGATCACCACCCTGAGTGCTTTGGGTGTATCAGACCTGGAGACTTCCTGAGGCCATAGCTTCATTGCAGTTTCCAGGGTGATGATTTCATCTTCGGCCTTTTCAGAGCCGTCCATGTCCCTTTGTTAATCTGCATTCATAAGCACAGCCCCAAGTTCGGCCACGGAGGGGCTTTCCTCAGTGCGGGGTGGGATCATGGTTCTGAAGGAGTCTTTTTTGGTTCCGGGCTCCCATCCCTGTACAGGGGGCTGGCCTTCCAGGCCATGGAGAGGGCTTTGTCTGTAGCAGACAGTCAGTCATTACTTACCCCATCGACATATGGTCTTTCCCCTCGACCGGAGCTTTCCTGGGACAGAGAGCACAAAAGTCTCAGGATCTAACCACTGTGGTTATGTCCTCTTCAGATACCTCTTCAGAACACCCCAGCAAAGAGGTTCCTGTGAAGAGGAAGTGTAAGAGGAAGAACTTGGACTCCCCACAGAAGTCATTCATGGAAGATACTGATTTCGATGAAGGAGAAGGTTTCCCCAAGTCTCCCCATGACAATGTTTCCTTTGGGGACATCCTTGTGATACTGAAACAGAAAGGAGGCTGGTCTTCCACCCAACCTTCTTCAGAGGAGTCCGTATATCTCGAGGCTTTTCATGCTGAACCCTCCACATCTTGGATTTCTCCCCGCTCTGACAACCTCATAAAACCAATCACTCAGCAGGCATGGAAGTCACCTGATGCTATCAAGCCGATCGCTAAGAGACCAGATCGTATATTGTCAACCCCCAGGGATCAACCACATTGAACTAAGGAAATCCCAGTAGACACTGTGGTGGTAGCAGCAGCCACTAAGAGGGAACTTCCCGATGAGAGTTCCACTATCCATCCTACAAATAAGGAATCTAGGGCTATGGATAGATTTGGGAAGCGAGTATATGCTTCATTAAACTTCACTCTCAGGTTCTTGAATTACATGGCACATTTTACCAGATTACAAAGGGATCTGATAAAGAAACTTTCGGATATCTTTTTAGACACAGTAGCTGTGGGAGTTCGAGACAAAGTGACTTCTCAGCTAGCAACCCTTAAATCGACATCGAACTCATCCATAAGGCTAATTGCACATGCTGCTGAAGGGTCAATGTGAGTGGTGAGTTCAGGCATAGCCATTAGCAGACATGCTTGGATGCTCTTGTGTGAGCTCGCAGAGCTATTAAAGTCTTCTTTCGTTAACACTCCGTTTGACAGAACATCCCTATTTGGCCCCACAATCAAGGATACTCTAGCCAGATGTGAGAAATATGGAAAGACTCTTTCTGCCATAGGCATACACTTCTCCTCTCCCCAGCGACCTTTTTCCAGGAACCAGCAGAATGGGAAGCTATGGTTTAAAAAGTCCAAAGAGTCTTTCCAGGACACTCATGGCATTGACTTCCCTGGGGCAGAGGGGGAAGTAATAATGGAAGATGCTGAAGAAGGGTCAGAATTGGCCCACAGAGTCAGGGTTCCAAGGATTCTTTCTCTGCGAACTCTTATCAGCGTTCCTAAAAGGAGGCCTGATTGCCATCCTCTGGAGGCAGTCGGGGGATGATTATCTGTGCACCAACATTCCTGGCTAAAGATAATAAAGGATCTTTGGGTGCAGAGAGTCATAACCAGATGTTACTATGTCCCCTTTCTAGTTCATCCAGAACCTATGAACAAAATCCCGGATGTTCCACCCACTCACAGGGAAGTAGAAATCTTAGAAGTTTAAAAACTGCTCAACAAAAGAGTCATCCAAGCAGTCCCACCAGACTAAATAGGATCCGGAATCTACTCAAGGTTCTTTTTAGGTTCATAGGTGTGTACTAGGCTAATGGCTCTAGAGCCTTTACAAGCCTAGCCCATAGAAGTGCCCTGGCATCATGCCACCCGATGTTAGTTCCCAGTGGCTCTATCAAGAAGAGCCACTGGAGTGATCCCCGGGGTGAGCTTTCTATTTTTCATCCACTCAACAAGATTTATCTTGAAGAGGAACAGTGAGGTGCTCTACTTGACATGTATGAAAAGTCTATTCCAGAGCATGGGCAGTCTCTGGGTTTTGAACCTGTCCCTCCACCATGTTCTGTTGATTGTGGTAATGAAGCTGAGGTCTCTGGAGCTTGTGGTGCGGAGGGATTGGGACTTCTTTAGATGTAGCATTTCTAACAGAGCTGGGTCAGACATGGTTTTGCAAGTCAAGCAGAGTTCGCCTCTTAGTAGACGATACGAGACAGAGAATAGTTGGAGTTTTTTTAATCTGTCCATGTAGGACACATGTTTAAGGCCTAGGATCCTCTTCATGAGGTACTTTTGTGGCCTTTCCAGCTGTTGCATGTGTCTAGTGAGATACATACCAAATGGGGCATTCCATTCAATGATTGGCCTAATGAGGGAAGAGTAGAGAGAAATGATGACCTCTTTCTTCCTGGATGCAAAACCCTTGGTAATGAGATGTGCCAGTGCCACATAGAAGGATTTTCTGACTAAAGTGGCAATGTGGTGGTCGAAGGAGAGGTGGCTGTCAACCTGTGTCCCCAGATCTCTTATAACACCTTCAGTGTTCAGTGGGCACCCATCGATGTGGTAATTAGTGGGAACTGAGTTCTTCCCAAAGGGGATGATGCATTTTTTGGCATTAAGCTTAAGGCCATGGTTTTGACGCCAGTCATTGGTCTCACTGAGGCCTTTCTGTAGGATGTCTACATCACTTGGGGAGTTAATAATGGCTCCCAGCTTGCAGTTGCCTGCAAACTTGGTCAACCAGAGTCGCTCTGTGTTGGCCTGGACGTCTGAGAAGTAGATGTCAAACAGGAGAGGACGCAGGACCGATCCCAGTGGGACTCCACTTGTGACTGGTCGACAGTCTGACTTGGAGTCCGCTACTTTCACACTGTGAGTTCTAGCTGTGAGCCAGTTTGCATCCCACCTAGTGATATAGGGGTTGATGCCTAGTTTGGTGAGTTTATCAATAATTCCTGAGTGGGGAATGGTATCAAAGGCCTTGGCCAGATCGAAGTAGGCTGTATGAACTGTCTTGCTCTCATCCACAGCTCTGGTGACTGACTCAAAGAAGTCAACCAGATTGTGCAGGTATGGTCTACCTTTCACAAAACCAAATTATGTGGTATCTAGAGTTTGGAGATTCCCTATATCCTTGTTAATTAGGGACATGGTGATGCGCTCCATAGCCTTACATATCAGACTCATCAGGCTAATGGGGCGATAATTCCCAGGGTTTGTAGTCACTCCCCCTTTATGTAGAGGGATGGCTGTAGCAGTGCGCCATTCGGTTGGGACAAAGCCTGAGGTGAGGCTGTGATTGAATAGAGCACACAGATGTAGTGCCAGTTCACTTTATAGTTCATGTAGAACACATCCAGGGATATTGTCGGGTCCCATGGAAGCTGTATTCTTGGCATTGGACAATGCAGCTTTAACCTGTGCTGCAGTAATGCTAGGTGCCTGTTATTCCTCCGGTATTGTGATTAGTCCTTTCGGGGGGGTGAGAGGGTTAAATATGGCACTGAATCTGTCAGCCAGTATGTTGGCAATATCTGTTGGCTCAGTGTAGGAGGTACCATTGTGCAGTAACTCAGAGCAAACCTGGGTATTGCCGTGGAGATTCTTGGTATAAGTATAGAAGGTTTAGTGGTTGTTTTTAGTGTTTGCTGCAATTCTGCCTTCATAGCTGGCTGTAGAGGTTTTGATGAGGGATCTCAACTTTTTGTTGAGGCTAATAAGGGAGGTTTTCCAGTATTGGGACTTCACCCTTTTCTGCAACATTTTTTCCTTCTGTTGTAGAATTTATGAATGGCAGGAGACCATCAGATTGGCTTCCTCTTTTTGGAGGTGAGTGTCTTGGTTCTGTTGGATATGGCTAGTTCTATGCATTTATGTACGTGTTCATACAGTGCATTGTGTATGATTCGGCAGTCATGCATCTATTTTCCATTGACATCAGTGCTGTGAAGTTAACCACCTCTGTTTTTAGGAGCCCAAAGTCAGCTTTGGAGAAGTTTTTCATGATGGTTACCTTTGCTGGGGGTGTAGATGAGATGTGGATTTCCATGGTGATTAGTTTGTGGTCAGATCTAACCAGGGAGGAATTGACTAGTGGTATAGAGCAACAGTTGCCCATGTTAGTAATAACCAGGTCAAGGATGTTGCTTCCTCTAGTGGGGGTAAGAATGAGCTATTCCAGGGCACTGGAATTGATGAATTCATGATAGCGTTGGGCCAGTGTATTGGTGCATGAGTAGTTTTCCCAGTTGATGGAGGGGTAGTTGAAATCACCTAGTATGAGTGTGTTGAGTTGGACCCTAATAGTTTCCAGGGTGCTTAGGAATGTGGAGTGAGAGTCTTGGGACATGGTTGGGACTTGTAGCAGGCTACAACCTGAATCACCATCTTACCCATTGTTAGTTGTATCGGAAGTATCTCAGATGCGTTATGCTGGGCTACTAGTGTGGAGGTGTGTATATCCTTTATGAATATGAAGACACCACCACCTTTGGAATGTTGGTCCATGTTTTGGGGCCGAAAGGTGTGGAGTGAGTTATAGCCTGGTAGCACAGGGGTGGTTTCTGCTGCTTTAAACCAGGTCTCCGTTACAGCACAGATGTCAATGTTCTCCATTTTGAGGAGTCCTTCGAGCAAGTGCATCTTGAGATTTAGACTTCTAGCATTGAGCAGCATGGCCCTCAGATTACATTTATTTATAGCTGTTAAAGTAGCGCTGTCGCCTCACAGTAAGACGTTGTTCCGTTCGATTCTCAGCTAGAGCGTCTTCTGTCTGGAGACATGCGTGAATGGGCGTACCTTCGTTGAAGGGTGTGCATCAGGGCTGGAAACTCGGCACGTAAAAATCTACTGCCAATCATTAGCGGACCAGAGTTCCGCTGTGGTGACCCCTAACCGAGAAAAGCCGAAAGACACAACAACAGTGGTAATTTGGTCTTTGGAATGTCACCTAAAAAAGGCACTATAAGGGTGGCAAGAGCCTTAGCCAGTATCCGGAAACCCAGTGGTGACAGATGCAGGACATCTCTGGCAAAGCATCGAGGTCTGTCAATCATGTCATCCCAAGCAGAGATACTGGATCCCCTTAGAATGACACTAGAACCTTAGCCAATTGTTGACGTCAATTATTTTCTGCTTGCACTGCTGTATAATTCTGGGTGACAGTAGGATGCTGCTCAGAGCTAGGGTCATACCTGCCTGGGCTACATAATTCAAGAGCTCCACCATGTCTCTTTTCATGTAGTCCAGGGAAGTACATCTCAGGTCATTCACACCCACATGGACAGTGACAGAGTCATACTTGTACTTATTGTGGAGTGACCTGAGTGCGTGTGTTATGTGTCGGATTCTGGCACCTGATAGACAGCTGACTGTTACCTTCTCCTAATTCAACCTAATGAGTGGGACATCAGTGTGCCTCACTGTCGAGTCACCTATGATTAGTGTATTGGGCAAACTGTTTTGCCTTTGGGGCTTAGATTGAGGGGCACACTGTGTAGGTAAGCTATATGTCTTGTGGTTTGTGCTGTGTTGTGGTGGTTGAGTGCATTTCTGCCTTGGCGGTCTCTGCTGTTTGGGTAGATTTCTGTTGAGAGCCTCTGCGAAGGTGGGCATGTGGTTTGTGTTTTTATGTGAGAGCTGTGATGGTGGGTGTTTTGGAGGCTTATCTGTTGCATGTGGTATGGTGCAGGTGTTGACCTTCTCCTTTTGACCAGCTATTCCAGTCTTGGCTTGAGAGTGCATAGCTTCCAATTTGGCTATATAAGTGCATCTCTCACAAGTCTGAGTGCTGGGAGGTAAGAGGAGAGGGTTGTCTGTGTACATGAGGCAGTTGCTACACTGCCTCAAAATGCCCATGTTCACCAGGTTAATAGGAGAAAGCATAGCAAACTGACCATTAGATATGTCAGGAGGGATGGTTGTTATTACTAAGTACTGGAGCTGTTTCCTAATATATTCCTTTGACAGGAATAATGTCACTCAAGGTATCTGAGTGTGTAGAGAGCACTGCCAAACACTTGAGGGGAAACTAATACGTAGACCCTGAAAATTTAAGGGTGAAGTATTTAGGTAGATATTCTGAAGTTAGAAAGAAATCAAGCAGTATGTACAGAAAAATAAAGAATTAGCTTGTCAAGAATGATGAAAAAAGGGGTATCGCATGAATGGCTACTGCCTGGCTACTACTAATGCTGGTCTCGGCACAGCTTTACTCTGTTGGTATATAATACTCATTTGCTTCTTCTCTCACAAGAAGCAAAATGTTAGCACCAATCCCAAGAAGAGAAGCAGGCCACTGCCTGTTTGGTGATCCACAGTCTGTCCCAGATGATACAAGGGTCTGCAGGCTTGTAGCCTTTTTCTGGTAGATGCCTTGAATAGCAACCAGACCAATCTGGTACATTAAGCACAGACACTCAGTCTCCAACCAGAAGGAGTGGGGAATCAATGCACTCTGTTCTTACTGTCACTAGGATCAGAATATAAGCACATATTCCAAGCTGTCACCTATAAAGCTGTTATTAAGCTTTCTGGTGATCAGCAGTCTCCAGGAAATAATGTAATTGCACTCCTTTTCTCACCAGGAAAAAACAGAAGCACTAATCCCAAGATGACTACTGATAGGCAGAATGTGGGCTCTCCAATAACTGGTGATCTTGCAATAAATGCTTAAAGGTAAGATAAAAAAAATGATTTATCATAAACACTGCAGTGTGCACTAGAGGAGTTAGATGTGAAAGTAGGTAACTTAAGTTTTACCTGTCTAAAAAGTTAAGTTTTATTGGAGAATCACTATTTTTAAAACAGCAAGATAGATTGAAAGGAGTGGTCACTTTTGTATTCTGGTACTATGGAATGCAGTATGATGGCCAATAAATTGAAATAGTTGAAGGGGAGTGATTTCTCAAAATGATAATTTTGTGCTTACACCAGCCAGTAAAAGCAGAGAGGAAATGATATATATGGTCAAATTAACATAAGGGACAGGCAACTAGAAAGACAGTGGTTTTTAAGAACACAACATTAACTGGGTGGAAGGTTGGGAAAAATTTCTGTCTGACTCACAAGAGACAGAGCTTTGGTCTCTTTTCGAGTTTTAATATGCAGTTAAAAGCAGAATACAAGTGTAAAGAAAACAAATCGCAGTTTACAAAATAGAAAAAGGCAATAAAGTAATACAAAATATAACAAATAAAAAGCAAACTAACCTTTCCCAACAGCAAACTGTAGCAGAGTCTGGGTGAGCCTTTCTAGTAAAGCTTTGAAATATTTTATTTTACCCCTTAAATAGAAGGTTTAGTTCTTAGCTCCACCCTCTCAGTTCACAGAAGATTAACCTTAACTGACTTGTTCTAACTTATGTGTGACTCCTTAATTGGCCTGTTTTAATTTCTGTCTGATTCACAAGAGACAGGGCTATAGTCTCTTTTCAAGTTTTAATTTGCAATTAAAAGCAGAATACAAGTAAAATACAGTGTAAAGAACACAAATCGCAATATACAAAATAGAAAAAGGCAATAAAGTAATACAAAATACAACAAATAAAAAGCAAACTAAACTTTCCCTCCCAGCAAACAGTAGCAGAGTCTGGGCGAGCCTTTCCAGTAGTGGTGAAGAAGACAGGGGACTGGAGACCAATCTTGGATCTCAGCAAGCTGAACAGGTGAGTTCAGCAGAACACATTTTGGATGGTCATCGTGTAATCTATCCTCCCTTTTTTGGGAAAAGATGATTGGATGTGCTGTGTAGATCTTCAGGGCACGTATTACCACATAAAAATAGACAGAGTCCAGGAGATATCTGCGCTTCCGGCTGGGAACCAGTCACTACCAATTCAGAGCACTGCCCTTTGTTCTCACCCCAGCCTCAAGAGTGTTCTGCAAATGCATGGTGATGGTTGCAGCTCATCTCAGACTGCAAGGATTCCCAGTGTTTCCATATCTAAAAGAATGGCTTCTTACTGCTCCCCCCAGGCATCTCCTCAAAGAGACTCAACATTATACTCTACAGATCTCTGCCAATCTAGGCATTACCGTAAACTACGAAAACTCCAAGTTACAGCCATGCCAACAGTTAGAGTTCATTGGAGCAGAGATAAACCTGGTCTAGAGCATTGCATCCCTACCCATGGAAAGACTACAAAGAATAAAAGGTCAAGTCAGCCAGATTGTCCACAACAACAAAGTACCAGCAAGGCTTTTACTACAAGCCCTAGGGTCTGTGGCAGCTTCTATCACTCTTGTGTTCCATTAGCGAGATATCCCATGAGAATCCTTCAGTGGCTGCTAGCTTTTCAAATCTCATACTGACTCATATTCAGCTCCAGTCAAGAAGGTTTTAGACATTTTGTCATCACTGTTTGAAACAAGAGCCTCTGCATCTACCATTCAAGTGCATCTAGCTGCGATCTCCAACTTTCACTTGGGTCTGAATGGCTCCTCTTTGATTTCCCATAAACTTTGCAAAGCCTTTTTGAAGGGTTCCATGATGCTCAGACCCCCATATAAGGAAGCTTTAGCACCTTGGGACCTGAATTTAGTTCTACAATCACTAATTTATCCCCCCTTTTAACCTTCAGACAAATGTGATTTAAAATTCTTCTCTTGGAAAACATTGTTTTTGGTAGCCATTACCTCAGCAAAGAGAATTTCTGAGATTCAAGCTTTATCTTATAAACCTCCTTATATAATTTTTCATAATGATAGGGTGTCTTTGAAAACTAACCCTTCCTTTCTGCCAAAGGTAGTTTCTGAATCCAACCTGAACCAGACTGTTCAACTTCCAGTTTTCGTTCCCAATTATACTAACAAAGGTGAATATTCTCTCCATTTATTAGATGTACATAGACAACTCCATTTCTATTTACACAGATCAAAGAGTTCAGAAAATCAGCCAAATTGTTTCCTTTTCTTCAGTGGCAAAAGGAAACCAGGGTCCAAAGTTACCATACCTAAATGGATTAAGGACTGTATTATCTTTGTCTATAACCAAAGCAATTTATCACTAGAAAGGCCTGTTAGGGCACATTCCACTAGAGCAGTAGCTTCTTCTTCAGTGTTGCATTCCAAAGTTTCTTTAGACTAAATTTGCGCAGTGGCTGCTTGGGTTTCTCCATATACCTTTATTACTCATTACAAACTGGATTAGGTCTCTAGGGGAAGGGCATCCTTCTGTTCAATGGTACTCAGGAATATTCTTCCATGAGACCTCCCAAGATTCAGATTGCTGGGGATTCTGTCCCTCTGTCAAGGACTATGTGAAGATTGACAACACCAAATAAAGAAGTTATGTCTTACCATAATGTTCCATCTGTGTTGTCGATCTTCACATATCCTTAACATAACCACCCTCCTTCCCCCTAGCCCATGTTTTTATTGTAGTGGATTGAGTTCCTCGGTGACAGAGGCTGTCTTTCTGGACTCAGATAAAGTTTCTCCTTTTCTGTGGTACTTGTCACTTACTTTTTTATGCAAACTCGATCTGAGGTATTTTGATGATGCAGTCAATAATGACAGACAATACAGTTTTATACTTCTTATTGTTCAGAAAATACATCAAGATGAAAGAAATATTAATCGTTAAGTCCTCTGTTATTATAGAGGACTAAAACACTGCCTTGTCAAAGAGCTGCTTTTTGTGTCTAGGTACAGGGTTCAAACCCTGTTTACATCATTGCTAAATCAGTCATTCTGTTCACTTTGTAAGTAGCTTAGGGTAATATTAAATAGTGTCCTTGATGTCTAGTGTCCCCCCATATATCTCATATCTTTCGTGCTGCAAAACCTGTTATTTTGCTAAGCTTTTTAAGTGATAAGAGTAATATTAAAGACTGTCCTAGGTATATAGTATTCCCCATATGTCTTTTTTGCTGCAAATGTCCTGTTATTGTATTACTTTTTTAAGTGACTAAGGTAATAATTTACAATTTCTTGGTGTCTAGTGCCCCTCCTAGTATTTCATGATTTGTTCATTATTCTAGGAGAGTTTAGCAGTGTGGCAGCCCCCCAATGCACAGATACTCTACATAGATTGTCCCCTACTAAGTCTCACTTGCAGGCACAATCACCCATACAACAAATACATTCACCTATTGGGGTCTACTTTAAACAGCAAAAAGCGGAAACGTCAAATGCAATAAATAGTGAAATCGGAAATGTCGAATTGTCATAGTTGGCCCGTCTGCGGTATAGCTCCGTAAGGTAAGTGTGTGATAGTTATGCCCCTTAGGGTTAGGGTGCGGGTTAAGGTAAGTGCATAGATAGGTAATGTATGTAAGGTTTAGTGTAGGGTTTTGTTAAGTGTATGTGTGTGGAATATTTACTTTGTGTGGGTATAGTTCTGTAGGGCAAGTGTGCGGTAGTTATGGACCTTAGGGTTAGGGAGGGGTTAAGGGTAGTGCATAGATAATTGTGTATGTGGGGTTTAGTGTAGGGTTACAAGTGAGGTTCTGGTGCTTTAATTTTGGGTTAGTAGTAGGGTTTTAGTTAGTGTATGTATCTGTTTTTTGTTGTTGTGTTTGCGTAGGTAGTATGTTACGGGCAGTGGGGTTGACCGACTATTGCAGTTTCGATGTTTAAATTTCACAGTTTTGCGTGTTCGACGTTATTGCGTTTCGCTGTTTATGTATCGACGGATTCATTTTCGATGGATTCTGCTTTCGTTTAATTAAAGTAGACCCACCTACTGTACCTGTCTCCTAACTAATGTCCACTTACTGTGACCACCCAGACACACACACACACACACACACACAAACCCATCACTACCTGCCTGCATGTACCTTTAATGTACTCTCACCCATTGAAAGTAATGAGTGAACTTGAACTTTTGGCTGAGTTCATGAATTTGGATGGCTGTGAAATGCCTTCCAGGGGAAAGCAAATGGCTAATTGTCATAGGCCATTCCCCGGGAATGTCTCATTAGTATGTAGCATAACCAAAGAGGCGACTCACCATGTTGGTTCTAGGGACCATGTAGAGTCACTGTGGATGGCCTCTCTCTAAATCAGAAAGGAATACCACCTGCAGGAAAATTGCCATATTGGGGCTTGTTGCTGGAGGTGGCCTGTCTAAATCCCAGAGAATTTGTCTCACCTAGCCCAGTCATCCTCATGTCTGGTAGTTGGCTTAGAGGATTAAGGAGCTGTTAACGAGCTGTTTCCTCTAATCCAGAGCAAGGTTTGATTCCCTTAGTCTCCATTGCCTAAGTTGAGACTTTGTGCAAGTCACTTAACTAGCCAAGAGCTCCTGGGCTGGGTGTGAAAAAGGTCCATGGAGATCAGTGCTCTATCCTGGAAAACAAATGCAATTAAATAAAACATTGAATCTCAATAAAGTACACAGATTCCTAAAAAAGTATGGGTGTTCATTTAATAACAACAAAATAATTAGCCTGAACTTAAACCTGGTGTTTTCTGCTGTAAAACAATATATTTCCAGATTGGTCGAGTATGAGTGATATTGTGGAAATAAACCAGAAAAAGTCAGTAAAATACAAGGTACAGATCAGCGAAAACCATGTACCAAGTATGTGTTTATAACTCTGCATGTCCTCATTATCTCTTTATGATTTTTGGCATTTTGGAATAGCAGGATATAAAATAAATGAAGCAAAAACAAAGCTATAGTAATTAACTATGCCCTGAGAAGTGCATTGGTACAAAGCTTCCCATTTTTTTGTGGTCATGACAGCAAGAGATATTTAAGAATTTGACTGAAATGGAATGTTGAGCAAGCAACTAAAGAAATGTGTACAGAAATTACTCAAAAGCTTTTTAGTAAGATAAGGTTATGAAAACTGTTACTTATGGAAACTGATATTAAGACAACGGGGATTAAGATGTTTTGGCCCCACCAGCTCTTTATGTAGGTTAGGCTTATATAGCTGAAATAATAGATGAGATATGGAAGAAAAAGAAAATGAAAACGTGCCTTTGGTATAATAAAAGCAAAAGACTGCATTAAGGAAAACTAATATTATCAAAGTAACAGCGTTTTGGGGCTCCCAGATTTAGAGGCATGCCATAAGGCATTGCAACTTAGATAACTACATTTGATTCAGGATTCAGAATAGGTCTCCAAATGGAAGCAAATGATGATGGCCACAGAGCATAACAAAGTAATGGCAGGACCACATGTGGACATTTGGGCATATCTAGGAAAAGAATATAAAGAACAATATGCACAACCTTGTATACATAAAAATATTAAGCAAGATTTTATGTTAAAGTAAGTTAGACCCTGGAAAAATATAATAATAATACCAATAGGTTATACTATATATAGCAACAAGAAAGAGATTGGAGAGAATGTCATAGGCATTTGGAGAGGAAAGAACAAAAGAACTGGGAGCAGATGATAAAAGGAGGTGCAGTAAAATGGGAGGAAGCTAGACAAATGTGTGAGTTATTGAACTCAGATCAACTTGCATGTACGTCAGTTCAACTTCTATATACAGGTCTAGTGTTAGAGTTCAAGAAAGATATGCAGAGTCTGGATAGTAATTTAGTAAACCACAAGTTGAAGATTATATAACTGAGGCAGACTGGAAAAGGATAGCAAGTGTTGTGTATAAAGGTAATATCAGAGCCATACCTCTCAACTGTACAGATTTTTGCAGAATGTATAGATTTTTACCTCATATTTTTGGTCTGTTTCTCATAAGTTGTGACTTTTTTGGCAAATTATTCCCAAATCATTGAGGGATGAAGTCAGCAAATAATGACAGACATATGGGTTTCAAACTTCATACCCTTCAGAAAAATCTATGCTAATTCACAACCTGTTATTCTATCAACTGTGTGTTTGTAAGAACAATATTTAAAAAGTGTCCTTATTTTTGAGCCTTTGTCCCCCCATTTTTTACGTCTTTGTCCAGATTTTTTGCTCTAAGAGATTGAAAGGTGTGATCAGAGCTGGAAACACAGTACAGTCTAAAGATAAAAATAGCATGAAATGAGCACTTGAATCAAGACATTACAAATGATCAATAGAGGAAATATGTCTTAATCCATGTTTTTGCATGTAAATGTTTGCACTAACATTTCTGTACCCCAGCAAGACTTGGAAAAAAAATTCCCACAGACAAGAGGGTTCAGAAAGAGGTTCTTAGGAAGATATATGTTGGAAATGTCCAGAATTACTTTAGTACAAAAATTATATGAATAATATGCTAAGTCATACACGTGGAACAGAATTTAACCTTAGTATAGAGATGTTTTTGTGGAGTTGTTTTAAAATAATGTACTAAAGAAGTGAAAGTATTGCTGTCATTAATGTTGATAGTGGCTAAGAAAGCTATAACTAGAGAATGGAAAACCAAAGACAAGCCATCGATAAGGCAGGCACAAAAGATGATTACAGAAATTAGAAATATGGAACTGGAAAGGATGAGAGATAAGAAACAGAACTCGGTAGTTAAAATGGGCTGTTAGGAATGCTGTAATGGAAGAGGATGTTGATGTGGAACAAAGTAGCTTAGATCTATTTCTCTTTCTTAAAGTAGACTCCAGTACTAGGTGAGAGGTCACTGATCCAGTTGTTACAACTTGTAAAGTAATAAAAGTAAAAACATATAGTTACTACTTAAATCCTGATTTCAAACTAAGTTATAAATTGTAAGTTTTTTGATAATGAGCAGTACTAAATCAAACATAGAATTAAGACTAAAAAGAACAGCTGATGCTGATGTTTGGCTTCACATGGTTAGCACTGGCAAGTTATTGAGAACTGAATGTAAGCAGTGACTGTCTGATGCGAGGCTGCTTTGTTATTAATGTATAAACATGTAATTATAAAAAGGTTGTGCCAGCAATCAGTGTCTAAATATCAAGTGCACCACGCAGGGGGATTGCACAATATCTTACACAGCACACCAGACAACCTGCACATTTCTCAGTGGCTCACATGGTCCTTATTTATTTCTAAGCATTATGCTGAAGAGCCATCAGGAAAAGAAAGATTAAAGGCACTTACAGCTGCATGTTTTCAGACAAGAACCCACAGAAGAGTAAATGAGTGACTGCAAAAGGGATGGAAGCATTTTGTCATGTGTCCTTACGTACACTGCCTTGTCACAGGGGTCTACATGGAGAATTGGGAGTTCTGAATGGAGAGATGATAAAATCAGCAAAATTTATTTTATTTATTTACTTATTTTTCATTTGTTGATGGGGAGAGTCCAGCTGGATTACAAATCCATTTTCAGTGGAGGCCTGGGGAGAAAAGCTCCAAGAGAACAATTTTTTTTACAAAACATAGTTTTAAGGACAGACTTTTGACATACAATTTCCATAGAAGAGACTTTGACATACATATTATCTAACAGATAGGATACATTCATTTTCTACAATATAATATTAAATTTTAGAAGATATTCCTAAGTTTAGGATTCCTGTGATAGATTTACTATCAGAGTAAAAGCAGAGAGATATAGAATAAGGCTCAGAGAGAGCAGATGATGCTCGCTATAGTTGAGAAGGATAACAAATTGATTTACTATATGTCTTCACCTGGTTTTAGTTGAGAAGGATAACAAATTGATTTACAATATGTCTTCTCCTGGTTTTAGTTGCGTATGGAAAGCACAACTTTGCTAGGTTAGTTTTCCCTAACTCCTGAAAAGATGGGATGAGCAGTAGATTAACAGTCCTAAGTGGGTACAGTACTATGATTGGTTGGCCTAGCAGAGTTACTTAAGTTAGGTGAAGTGTTCTAATGAGACATCAGCCAGGGGGGATACAGGAGCACAGTCGATTATTCAAAAAGTGAGTTTTAACAAGTTTCTTGAACTGTGATGGGGATTTGTTGTCAGTTATGTGGGCAGGAAGGGTGTTCCAGGTTTTTGCTATACAGTGGCTGTAGACAGACTTACCAGCTTCATTGTTATATTTGGTTACTTTGAGTAGGTTTTCTGTGGTGGAGCCCAAGGGCCTGGTGGTTGCATAGGGTTGCAAAAGATTTTGTAGGGCTGGGGTGTTTTCAGAGTTATGTATTTTTTGTGAGCTAGTGATAGTTGATTGAGTTGAGATTGAAAATAAGGAGAGTAGTATTGTTGGATATGAATTCATCCTCAAGTCTTGGTAAGTACCCTCACGAGGTGGACCCTGTTCTTACAAAATCTCACCAAAGTGACACTAATGTATACACTGTATTTTATATAACATATATAATGGACAGAAGTGGGTTAAATATAAAAAGACAGCTGGGTGCACAAGTCCCACGATTAAAAAAAAGTGCCCAGTCTAGGTATGTGCACTGGTGCCAGGACTGGAAAAAAATGACAGCATAGAATCCTCAAGACATGGAAACATTCCTACCGTGGGGTTAGGCCAGGCTCTTGGGGAGGGTACCCCCCCCGTTGTTGAAGAAAGTAATAGTCCAGAAAAAATGATAAGCCATAAAAGTGCAATAAATATGATAGAGTGGACTATCGAGGATAAGAAAGGAATTATGTATTGTTATTATTAAGGAAGAAGCTCAGAATTTCCAGATAAAAAATATTCAAAAAGATTGAAAGAAATTAGAGGAAAGAAAATACTTGCACAAGAGATCTGATATGGTGCAGTATTTATGCAAAATGGAAAACTAAATTAATCGATACAAAAAAAAAAAAAAACAACTCCAAAGATATTTGAAGAGAAATACAGGCAAAGGCACCCATATACAGAAAATTTCACAGTACAAAATAATAAGATCATAAAGGACGAATGTAGAGTAGAAGATTAGTAAAGTAGAAGTTAAGTAAACAGAAACTGAAGTTATGGAATACCTACAAAGTAAGTATTAGTGTACAAAGTCAAACACAAGTTATGTCACAGCATGTTGGAACAGTGAGTCCCTAAAGTAAGGAAAAACAGGTGGAGCAGGAGACACTTGAAGTAGAAATGTGGACATGGGAAAGAAAAAGTGATTTAATATGGTGCAATACTTATGCAAAGGAGAAAGCGAAACTAACCAATGCAAAAAAGGTAGCAGCAAAGATATTTGAAGAGAAATACAGGCAAAGGCATCTAGATATAGAAAATTTCACAATGCAAAAAATAACAAAACAAAAGGGGAAAGTAGAAAAGAGGATTAGTAATGAAGAAGTTAAAGAAATAGAAAGTGAAGTTATGGATTACCTGTGAAGTGAAGGATTTAGTGTAGGAAATCCAACTCTGGTATTATCACAGCACAAGTTCCCTATTTAATGAGAAACAGGTGGAAAAAGAACCATCACGTCACTTACCACATGAAGATACTCTGGAACCTTCAGTAGGAAACCAGTACAAAAGTTCAGTTGGAGTTGCACAGCAAGGGAATTAGCAGGAAACAATGGCAACTGACGCAGTCAGTGTTGTGGACTGCTAGGCTAGTGGGTTGCCACATGAAAGATCAACAGATGAAGCAGGATGCAGCTGAAGAAAATATGCCACAGGAAGATGTTCTGGAACTTTCTGTAGAATGCCCACAGGAAATGGAGAGCAAAGAATGTGCCCTCAACTTAGAAGAACATGAGCTAAGGAAAGAGTTGCATGATTTAATACAGATGGATAGGCATATTAAGATCTAAGAAAGAAATACATTGCAGCAGGTCAGTAATACCCAAAATGTTAGAAGTCTGATAAAACGAACACAGTAATCAATGCTATTAGCAGAATTCATGTGATATAATATAAGTAAATGATATAGATTACTGTGCAGTTAAAGTAATATCTGATAAAGCCTTACTACAAAAACACAGAGCAATAAGGGAAAGGAAGGGAAGAAATGAAATGCCATCATGGAAACATCAAATAGAGAAAATTATAAAGCAATTAAGACAAGAGATGTCACTGATAGAAGAGGGAACAGATCAACAAAAATACTCAGAAAGGTAGATGTGATAAAAGCAATGTGTGGTATCATAACAGACCAGGATTTATGGTACAGTATTGCTAATAATAAGCTAAAGATTTTAGCACAGGCAGAAAAACTTAGAGCATATGCAAGTAAATATAAAGGCAACGTACAAAAGAAGCAATTTGTTGATGACCCAATAAAGGTTTATAGAGAGTTGGAAAACAAAGCAAAAGAAATAAAAACACCACCAAAAAAGACACGTTCTGGAGAAACTGGAGAACCTGTGGAACATGAGAAGTAGAAGAAACAGTAAGAAGTTCAATTGTACAGGATATGATACGGGACGAAGTTACAGCCAGAGAAATTGAAACAAAATTAAGAAAAACTCCTAATCAGAAAACTCCAGGTCCAGATGCAGTACCTATTTTCTGGCTAAAAGTATCAACATCTTAACATGAAGATTTAGCCTTGAGTAAACGAAAGTATCTTATATGAGCATCCCAAACAGATACCAACCCGGATAACAACATGAAAATGATGCTTCTCATTAAGAGTGAACCTACAAGCTATCCTAAAAACTATATACCAATAACTTACCTTCTGACAATGTATAAACTCTACACTGGAATTGATGCTGACCGAATTTATAGTCATTTAGAAGAAAACTCAATTGTGGCAATAGAAAAAAAGGTAACGAAAGAAAGACATATGGAACAAACTATCATTTGTTGTTATATAAAGTCATAATGGAAAATTGTAAAAGGGAAGAATCTAAGTATGTCATGGATAGATTACAGAAAAGCATTTGACAGTATCTCACATTCATAGCTAAAGAAGTGCTCATAGATGTATAAGAAACTCCCTGCATTGATCATAGATACTCCCTACATTGATCAATTACATTACAGTGAACATAAAACAGCGGCAAACAATTTTGCAGCTAAGCCATGTAAAGGACAAATTATTATCCCAGAGATAAAAATTCAAAGGGGGATATTCCAGGGTGACAGTCTTTGTCAAAGCTGCTCTTTTGTCTTCCCCTCAACTCATTAAGCTGTTTGCTTAGCAGATTAGGTCATGGTTACAGTTTGGTTCCTAAAAAAACAACAGAGTGTAAAGACTTCCCGCCTTCTTTTTGTGGACAGTTTAAAAGTGTATAGCTCATCAGACAAGCTGAAAGCACAACTGCAGCTGGTCAAAACTTTCTCAGATGATATAAGAATACCACACTACTGAAAATGGTCTACTCGTGTGTATATGTTGCATATGAGAGAAAGGGCTGCAGCATTCATTCAGGGTAGTAGACTAGCTGTATAACATGAATTATCAGCACCATTGTGTAGCTGCATAAAAATCCCTCCTTCGCTTGTCAGATCACTGCAGGTATGTCCTGCTTGTTGTACTACTGTATGTTGTTTTATATCCAGGTAGTGCTCCATCAAAATTATTTTTTTTCATTACATGTGCTCACATTCTGTTACTGTTCCACCCACTGCTTCCAAGCAAAATAAACAAAACTTTTTTTTTTCATACTTGTTATATGTCTCCCACTTTTTTGAAATTACTTTAGCCTTTAAGATAACATTTAATAAAATGGAAAAAATACAGCAGAAATATACTAAGGGCATCCATGGATGCAAAAATTCAAATCATTATGAAAGATTAAAATATGTAAATTTGAACAGTGTGTCCTGTAATTATTTAAGAGGACACCTTATTCAGGTATATAGGGCAGTTAGAGATAACTGCCTCTTGGAATGTTTGGGGTATCAGAGTAGCAGAGACTCATCAGACAACCTATGTTGGAGATTATATAGAAATGAGAGATGTACTAATGGGTTTTCTGAGAGAGCAGCTAATGCCTGGAATAGGCTGCCAAATTATAATAAAAGCAAGCACAAGTTCAGACATTTTTAAGAACAATCTGGACACTTATTTTGGGGGTGTCTGGCCTAGTATTTTAACAGTAGAAGGACATTACTGACAGTGTCTGAACTATTTGTATGCATATATGTATTTATATATTTTCTAATTTAATTGGAACTGCTGTGAAATGCTTCTTTCCTTCTTCAGACCTTACTTTGTACTCAAACTGTAATGTGATGTGCAAAGAGTTGAGACAGGCAGTAGACAGAGGCAGGCATTTGCTGTTCCTTTGTAAATCCCACTGTTTTAAAGGTGCTTGCAGATAAGTGCTTCAACAAGGAATGATTCAAAGAAGAACATAACTTGGCTAGCAGATAAAGAACCTAGAACCTGAGGATTACCACTTGTGTATACCTGGATATGTGAATTTGACATAGCTGTCCAACATGGATTAGGCCATGGAATGTTACACACCTTACAGTCCTCAACTCAAACTATGAATCCAGCCGAAATAAAAAAAAGTGATGTTGCCTTATTCTCAAAGAACAGAATGCCATCCCTTGTGGACAAGGATTTCTGTTTTGGAGTTATCTCTGATTTTGACAGAAGTAGTCTCTCCAGTGCACCATAGAAACCAAACAAGTAGACTCCCACTTGGCTAACACTCACCTAAGAAGACATTAATGGACAAAGTGCTCTGCTGTTTTATACCGTATGCTTTTATGTGCGCCTCATTTTTTTTAAATAGTTCAACTTCCCAGGCTTGTTTCCTACTTCTTGTAAAAAAATGATGAGAGATGCAAAACTCACCTTCTGACATATTTTTGTTAAAACAAATAATTTTAAAGAAGTAGTGTGGAAGTTATTGGACCACTAGTAAAGCTTAACTTTTAGTTGTACTTAAAAAGGAATTGAAACTTCCACTAGAAGTCTTCAATGTTACTGAGTTATTGCTGTAAATCACTGTTATAAATTCCGTGCAAACAGCCAAATGTATTGGTAAGCAACAAAAAATCAGCACGAATACAGTAACAATCGACAACGTTACAATTATCAATAGATAATAGATAACCGACAATGTATTATTAATAAACAATATGAAAAGTATAAACAGTGCAGTTATAGTAAATACATCATATTAAGTTTATTATTTAATCATATAGGATGTAGTGTCTCATATAAAATGATAAATATTCCTTCCATTTGTAGAAGTCATGTACTAAGTATAATTAAATGTCTGGTAAACTATATATAAGAAAAAGGATTAAATGTCATAGATCAGAATTATGTGCAGTTACAAATATCCCTCAAATGTTCCAAGCTCCTAACTCTCACCTACTTGAAAGCCTGCCAGTATAATATTTAAAGCATTACTATTTCAATCCATAAACAATCCCGCACTCCGTAACAGTTAAAGTCTGCATGTGAACAAAATGCTGTCCATTAGTTATATTATTGCTTCTGTTTTCACAAAATGGTCAAACTGAACTTCCCTTGCAATACCTGGTAGTTTGGGATGCCAAGTTGAGGTACATCGTGGAGTGGACGAGGTGATCCGTGAGATGCTAACAGATTGGGGCAGCACTAAACCAGGCCATCTTTTGTTGGAGAGGGTTCCCCTGCACCCAAGGTTCAGGAGGGTGCAGTTAGAACTCATCTGATTGAAAGTTGTTGGAACAGGGCTCAGTTTTGAGCTTTTTTATTGGTTAATTTGTTTAAATCAGTTTGCTATTATTTGCTACATAAACACAGTGTTTACTTGGGTCACTGCTTGTTTGCGCATCTCACACTGCCGAGCAGCGGTGGGCACCATTGGCTGTTATAGATACAAACATTCTACCTGCAAACTTTCCCTTAGTATTCTGCTGGTGCTGCATCAGTGAGTTCTCACAATTGTCCCTCACTGACAGGTGATATATTCTCTGAAGCTGCTGAGGTACCAACACAGATCTTACCCACTAGCCCTTCATATTTTTGTCCACTTCTCCTGTCCTCTACTTTACATGGTCCATCCTGTCCTCTCTCTGTTTTCTGACCACATCAACTTACCTAGCATTATGGACAGACAATTTTCCACAATTTTTCCAGCCAGCCTGGTGGACAGGGGCATCCTGAGGCAATGTAGCAATTGCCTCATGTACACTGACAATCCACTTCTTTTAATTCATTATGTGAGAGATGCATGTATATCAAGAACCTAGAATCCAGGCTCTCTCACTGACCAGTCAGTTCATCTGATACTAAGCAGGTTGTCAGCATGCACACCTCACCTCCTGCACCTACAAACCAACAACACATAAACCTACATATTCGGAGGTCCTTATCAGATGCTTGCCTAAACATCAGAGACCTCCCAAACACAAACACATGCATGGTTCACATAATACATCCTCTTCAGACCACAGTACACATAATATATCACACACCAGTGTCTCATCAAGCCCCTGAGGCATAACACAAAAACAAACATCTTAGTCATAGGCAACTCAATTGTGAGACACACAGATGATCTCTCTCACCAGGTTGGATAAGGAAAAAGTCACGGTCAGCTGTCTGTCAGGTGCCAGGATCGCCACATCACACACACATTCAGTTCTCTCAGCAACAGGCAGTGTGATGATGCCGTCATAGTCCATGTTGGTGTGAACGACTTGAGATGTACTTCACTTTGGTGTTAACGACTTGAGATGTACTTCATTGGTCTGTATAAAGACAAACATGACTGAGCTTATGTGTCTCAGGCAGGTATGTTCCTAGCCTTAAGCAGCATTTTACCTTCACCCAGGATGATACTTCAGTTCAAACAAAAAATAATTGACTTTAACAATTGGCTTAGTTTCTGGTGTCATTCAAAGGGGATCCAGTACCTGTCAGCCTGGGATGACATAGTCGACAGACCTCATTGCTTTGCCAGAGATGGTCTTCATCTCTCACCCCTGGGATTTTGGTTACTGACTAAGGCTACTGCCACCCCCATAGTGCCTCTTTTAGGCAATGTCACAAGAACAAAATTCAAGATGTAAAAATACCCTCTAAAAACAACCTGAACGTTATGCTGCTAAACGCTAGGAGTTTAAACCGGAAACTGCACTCACTGGAAGCAGTCCTCACCTTGGAAGATGCTGACATTTGTACAGTCACTGAGACCTGGTTTAAGGCTGCAGAGAGCACCCCAGCTATACCAGGTTACGCTCCCCTCAGACCACAAACTGAAAGAGTGAGAACTAAAGGAGGTGGTATATCAATATTCATTAAAGATAAATATACCTCTAGATTGGTTAAGCAGCACGACTATTTTTAATTACTTCTGGTGCAATTTACTGTAGGTAAGATCCCTCTTCAAGTCATTGCCAGCCATAGGACCCCCTCCATGAATTAGGACAGCCACTCAGCCTACTTGGATCTACTTGCATCAATCAAGATACAACCAGACACCCTGGTTTTGGGTGATTTTAATTACCCATCCATTGACTGGGTAAATTATACGTGTTCTAGCTCACCTGCCCAAAGGTTCCTGGACTTCTTTAACGCCACTGCCCTGAATCAGCTAGTTCACACATCCACAAGGGGCTCAAACATCCTGGATCTGGTGCTCACCAACATGGGGGACTCCTGCACTACCCCCAGTGTCTGTGGCCATCCCTGGTGAGATCTGACCACAAATCAGTCTTGCTAGAGGTAGTTATAACACAAGAACCCCCTTAGCAACAACTAGACTAAAAAAACTTCTCCAAGGCCAATTGTAACCTCTTACATGACAGCATAAATAGCTTCATAGCCCCCCCCCCCCCGTACACACACACACTGATGGAAGAGACATCTATGCTTAGTTATACATCAGTGCTTTATATGTGCACCTGTACAGTTGTATTGACTCTGCTGTACCTGATAGAACCAAAGGAAGATCTTCAAGGAAAAATAAACCTGCCTGGTGGACAACTGCCATTAATAAGCTATACAATAGGAGAAAGAAAGAAATTTTTTATTTTTTTATTTTTATTTATTTATTTATTTAACATTTGTTGACCGGGAATGTCCGACTAGGTTCCACAGAGCCTGTTTTCAGCGGAGGCCCGGGGAGAAATGCTCCAGAAATTGCTGTTTAAGAGTAGGAAGGAATGGTCTCAAAAGTGGAAACACTCCCCCTCAATTTAACAAGCAAATAAGACTTCTAGTAAAGTCCTTCAAAGCTAACTACAAATCCAAATTAGCTTCCCTAACTAAGGATAACCACAAGGCATTCTTTAGTTACATCTGTAACCTCAGGAGTAAGGCCCAGATTTGCACTGAACTCATTGTTAATAGTACTGAGTACCCAGAACCTGTGGATTTAGCAAACCTGCTTTCTGACAGGTTCAGAGAAAGCTTCACTCCCCTGTCCTCGCCAGATATACCCCAAAGTATCCATAACACTTGTCCCCCACCTAGTATCTCAGAGTAGCAGATCTTTAACGCCCTCCCCAAGGCCAAAATCACAGCCTCTATGGGACCAGACAGCATCCTGGACTGTGTTCTGCAGGGTTTAAAACAGGAATTAGCATCACCATCAGGCACAGCTTTTCAGTCACTGGCTTTGTCACAGCAGAATGAAAACAGCTACCATCATACTTTTGCAGAAAGGAGGTGCATTCATGGACCCCAGGAACTATAACCCCATTAGCCTGACCAGCCTTATCTGCAAGGCCATGGAATGAGTCATCATGGACCTTATTAACAAAGATATAGGAAATCTCCAAAAGCTTGATGCCGCCCAGTTTAGCTTTGTTAAGGGGAGATCATGCCCGTTAAACTTGGTGGACTTCTTCAAGACTGTCACCAAAGCCCTAGACGAGGGCAGATCTGTGCATACGGCCTACCTAGACACTATCTCCCACCCAGGTATCATTGATAAACTCACCTAGTTTGGGTATCAACCAATATATTGTCAGGTGGGTTGCAAACTGGCTCACTGATACAACTCATACGGTCAAAATAGGGGACTCCATCTCCTCCAGCAGACCTGTAACCAGTGGTGTTCCACAGGGGATCAGTTCTGGGACCTCTACTGTTCAGAATTTATTTTTCTGAAGTACAGGCTAAAATTAAAGGACTGTGGCTGACAAAGTTTGCTGATGACTGCAAACTGGGAGCAATCATTGAAACCCCTAGTGATGTCAACATCCTGTAAGAAGGTCTTACGCAGACTAATGACTGGTGCCAAAGTCATGGTCTTAAACTTAATGCAGAAAAATGCATTATCATCCCCTTCGGCAAGGGTGATGTTCCTGCAAACTACCACATTAATAGCAGTACCCTAAGCACACAGTCAGTGATGAGGGATCTGGGCACACAGGTCGAAAGCACCTTAACTTCGCTCACCATGTATCCACAGGGGTAAGAAGGGCATTTTGTGCTGCTCATCTCATTGCCTCCAGAAAAAAAAAAAGAGTTTATAACCCCCATGTACTCATCAGGCCAATAACAGAGTACAGTGCTCCCTTTGGTATGTGCCTTTCCAAACACCTGCAACAACTGGAGAGACCACAAAAATTCCTTCCAAAAATATTCAGGGTCTTCAACATCTGTCTTATGTGGACAGACTGAAATCATTGTCACTTTACTCTGTCATACAGACTGCTCAGAGGCGACCTGTGCCTTGCGTATAGAGCAATCTCCGACCCATCTTTAATGGAAATGCTGCACATTTGCAAGTCAACTGGTCCACGGGTCACTTGCTTAAAGGACCTTAACCTGGTATGTGATATCAACAGACCTTGCTGGAGAGACAGATTTGTCTCACAGAGGTTGCCCCACCTTTGGAACAAGCTTCCTGTTTATGTTAAACAAAGCCGCTTGTTGGCTCTATTTAAGCATAATTTCAATGATTGGATGGGTAACTGGAAATTCACCCCAGGTTCTCCACCTGTGTCCCACTTGGACAGGGGCAATCGGTGATGATTTTAGTGTCTGCTTCAACAAGACACCTTTAGGAACATGGGTTGAACTTGACTAGGCTTGTAAGGGCCCTGGAACGTGAGCTAGTAGCCTATATGGTAATGGAGACATTATCTTGGATGACTGCAGGCTGCTGTGGAAGGGGGCAAACCTTAGTACTGGAATTTATAAAATGTTTAAACAACATTGAGGTTAGAATTAGGTTTTCAATGTCTTACAGACTTTTTACTACTGATTTCCTAGACGTTATGGCTACCATGATGGCTGCGTACATGATGGCTGCATCCTGACTTTTGTCTGCCGTAAGCCTTATATTAGAAATTCCCTCCCAGCAGCTATTAGTTGCTATCCTGGACATATCATTAACAATATTCCATGATCCTATAAACAAAGATTATTCCATATTCACAATTCATTTCTCTTCTGAGAATTTGTAGTAAAGTTGGTGACCTTGAGTCAAGAATTTAAAATTAAGATTCCAGCAATGGCGATACAAAAGTGCTGTGAAGAAAGCTGTGAAGTGTATTAGTAAAAAAGTTAGGGGAGATTATATTCTTTACAATTCCTTTGAATAATATAAGTCACAAACACTTGATTTGAGGTTAGGGATGACATTTTGTACAGATATAGTCAAAATTGAAAAAGTTATGCAGAAATATTGATATTCACTTTATAGTGACATTTTTTCAGGTAACTAGCTGTCTGAATCTTGCACTTTTGCTTTTGGAAAAGGTAAAAAAAAATAGGACAGCAGCATACCTCTCAGTTTCTTAGCACAAGAAATCTGGGCAATGTCTAAAATAATGGGGGGGGGGGGGCAAAGTCCCCAAAATAGGGAGAGATTTTAAATATTGTTGATATAAACTTTAGCTAGAAAAACTGCATGCATTTTCTGAAGGAAATGAAGTC
Source organism: Protopterus annectens (assembly GCF_019279795.1). Classification (NCBI taxonomy): domain Eukaryota; kingdom Metazoa; phylum Chordata; order Ceratodontiformes; family Protopteridae; genus Protopterus; species Protopterus annectens. Next base: position 1,591,003,664 of record NC_056731.1, read on the forward strand.
TGGAACTTAGAGATTTCAGTCCTCAGTGATTTGCCTGGCAACCACAAATTTTATGAAGGACAGACCAAAAACATGAGGCAAAAATCTAGACATTTTGCAAAAATCTAGATAGTTGACAGGTGTAGCCAGCAGTTATCTGATTTTAAGGAGCCTTTACCCAATATATCTATCTTTGGCTGAAAACTCGGTGGATGCTTCCCCTTTGGCTTTGTAAGCATGTATGTAATGCATAATGTCATACGTGTGAAAGAAAACAAGGACTTTTACTATACGTTATTAATTCAAGGTGCAATAGGGAACGCACTTCTTTATATGAACACACACTAGTAGATCCTTCTACACAGTTTCCTTTCACTAGCTTGGTGAAATTAAACTATTCACATTTCAATAGGACAGAATGACATATGCTATTGAATTGTTGGGAGCAAGTGCAGAAGGTAAGTTGCGGGGCATTTTATGCACTGGGTCTAAATGAAATGAAGTTTGGGGGCATTTTATGCACCGGGCCTGAATGAAATGATAGTTTTATATGCAGTGCCTTTATTCTGATCTTCCACTAGGTGGCATAATGGTTGTAATGCAACCTATTGGTTACATTTTTGTAATCTAGATTTTAGTTCTGTATTTACAGATGTATTATATGAGGTTGGAATTTAGGATAAGCATCTAATATAAACAAAAATTATGTATTTACCTTAACGATAGATCTGGGTTGCCTGTCCCTATCTGGTTATCAGGTCCAACTTGAATCTGATGCCAGCCAAATCCACTAGACTTCAACTCGCCAGGCTCCGCCTCCCATACCCACAGTCTCTTTCTCCCTGGCAGCTACTTCAGATCGCGGTCACCCTCTCTTAATCTAGCATCAAATTACATCTCCTACATAAAAGAGGAGGACAGAGGACTCCAAGAAAGAGAATAACCAAATCTCCCCACTTGGTCACCGTAGGTGAAGAGACTCACCAAAAGGGCAGGAGAGGGAGAGATTGAACTAGATTGAGACAGACAACACAGATCTCTCATTATGGTAAGCACATAACTTCTGTATCTGATGTTTTCTCCATCTGGCTTCAGCCTGTGAGACAGAAACCCCAGTCATGTAAAAATCTTTGGGAGGATCTACGGAAGGATATTTTGCAATATGGTAGAGTGACAAAAAGACCTGGGCCTAGACTAAATGTCCACCATGTAGTGAGAAATAAAGGTTTGACGGCCCACCCAAGTAGCTGCTGCACAAACATCATCTGCGGAAGCTCTGGAAAAGAAGAGTGTAAAACTAGCCATAGCTCTAATGGGTGACCCTTACCACACAAAATCTTGCCTGTCAAGGTGTAAGCAAAGGAAGTACAGTCTGACAGGCACTTGGACAATGTCACTTTAGACACAGGTCTACCCAGACTGGATTTTGAAAAGGAAACTAACAGCTGATTGGATTTTCTAAAGGATTTTGTCTTGTCCGGGTAAAATCTCATTTGTCTATGCACATCCAAGCAATGCAGCAAGTATTCACTCTTGTTTGAAACATTTGGAGAAACAGAGGAAGATGACTAGACCTATTCACATTACTCTCAGAGGCTACCTTAGGAAGAAAAGAAGGGTTCATGCGAAGTGAGATCTTATCTTTTTGGAACACCAAATAAGGAGGCATAGAATCCAGAGACTGTAGCTCAGACACTCTCCTGGCTGAGGTAACTACCATCAGGAACAAGGTTTTCTAAGATAACAACTGTAGGTCTTACATAACAGAAGGTTCAAAAGGAGGGCCTGCAAGGACTTGCAACAAGAAAGGTTATCCCTATCAACATGAAAATTAGAAATGGCTGCCAGTTTTACCTTAGTCATAGAAACACTACAGCCTGAATTAAACAAATCAGCTAGAAAATCCAAAACTGACTGTTAAGGAAGCATTTCCATTTACTAGAGTTGTACACTTTCCTAGTCGACAGCTTTTGGGACAAGGACAAAATATGCACAACACTGTCAGATAGCTTGAGATTCCTGGGCATCGAGGGAACTGGAGAAACCTTGCAGTTAACTTGAGAGACCACATGTTGAGAGGATACAGACCTACTAGATGAGAATTGGGATCCAGAACCTAAGGAAGGTATCACAGAAGAGGCCACAGAAAGGGGAACCACATCTGATGAGGCCAGAAGGGAGCTATGAGGATCAGTGTCACTCGGCAATGGTCTGCCTTCTGAAGAAATTTGAGAATCGGGAACTGGAGGATGTGCATATAGGAGACCTGGGGTCAAGCATACAGAAAAGCATCTCTGAGTGACTACCTCTGAAGAGGGACTAAAGCATGATGTTTGTTGCATTTGGTGTTGGAGGGAGAAGTAAAAAGGTCACAAAAGGTCCAAGAAAACAAAGATAAGAACCCAACAATGGAAACGCACCCTCCTCAGCTTTAACAGGCAAGTAAGACAACTTGTCAAATGCTCCAAGAGCTCCTTTGAGAAAAAACCTAGCAAGTGCTGCCAGGAGTAACCATAAGGCCTTTACAGCTATGTGTGTAACCTAAAGGGTAGGACCCAAGCATGTGTAGAATTGGTGGCCAACGGTATCACACACACTGACCCCAAAGAGATAGTTAACCTACTAGCAGATAAGTTTGGCGAAAATTTCACTCCTTTATCCCTTCCTAACGTACAACAAACCCCCCCCCCCCTTACATATCTGAAGAGCAGGTCCTCAAAGCCCTTTCCAAGGCAAAGAACATGGCATCTATGGGACCAAATGACATCCCAGGCTGTTTTCTAAACATGTAAAACATGAACTAGCATCACTACTAAGTACCCTTTTCAATCTTAGCCTAACCACAGGCTTTGTTCCTGCGGAATAGAGAACAGCTACAGTTATTCCCCTTCACAGAGGTGGCCTAGCAATAGATCCGGGGAATTACAAACCCATCAGTCTGACCAGTCTCATCTGTTTGGCCATGGAATGTATCATTAGGTTCCTCATAAATAAAGGCATAGGTGACCACCAAACACTGGATCCTACCCAATTCGGCTTCATGAAGGACGTATCCTACCTGTTAAATCTGGTGGATTTCTTTGAAAGTGTGACCAAGGGCATTGATATGGGCAAATCTGTGCACACAGCAAAGACATGACAAATGGTTTGACACAATCCCACATTCAGGCATTACCGATAAACTTAGCAAACTGAATGTAAATCTCCTCATTGTAAGATGGGTTGCCACCTGGCTCATAAACCAGACACACACTATCAACGTGGGCGACTCCACATCAACCAGCAGACCTGTTACCAGTGAGGTGCCACAGGGGTTATGCTGGGCTCCCTACTGTTTGGTATATACTTCTCAGAAGTTCAGGTCAAAACTAAAGGGTTGTAGCTGACAAGGTTTGCAGGCGACTGCAAACTTGGTGCAATCACTGAATCCCCAAATGATGTCATTATACTCCAGGAGGGTCTCATACAGATCAACTACTGGTGTATTAGTTACGGTCTCAAACTGAATACAAAGAAATGCATCATCATTCCCTTTGGCGCAAACAATGTCCCTTCACACTATCAAATCAACAACAATACCCTAAGTATCCATGAAGTGGTAATGGACCTGGGATCACAGGTTGACCATAACCTTAACTTCTACCACCGTGTTTTTACCATTGTAAGGAAAGCTTTCCATGTGGCTCACTTGGTAAAAGCATCACCTCAAGAGCAAAAGAGGTTATAACCCCCCAATACTCGGCACTTATCTAGCCCATAATTGAGTATAAGGCCCAGTTCGGTATGCACTGTACTATGCACCTGCAGCAATTGGAGAGACCTCAGAGGTTTCTAACAAAGAAGATCAAGGGCCTCCAGCATATGTCTTACATGGACTGAATAAAGTCCCTGTCACTATACTCCTTACTGTATAGACTTCTAAGAGGAGACTTATGCTTGGCCTGCAGAGCAACCCAAGACCCAAACCTAATGAAATTATTGCATATCCATAAATCAGATGGGTCTAGGGCTACCCATTCCAGGGAATTAAATATAGCCTGTGACTTAAATAGGACTTGCTGGAGGGACAGATTTATCTCCCAGTGACTGTCACGTCTTTGGAATGGGCTACCAATTCATGTGAAACAGAGCATCTCTATGACACTGTTCAAGAGGAACCTGGACAGGTGGATGGGGCACCATAAATTCTTAGCAGGGACAGAACCCACAACCCTCGTGGACATGAGCAGTCATCACTAAATACAATCTTGGGTATTGACTGGTACTTCTACAGTATTACATTGGGTTGAAACGGCTAGGCTTAAAATGTCCTCCAGGTCGATAGCCTAGTAATCTCCTATATTCCTATGAATACGGAGTGCCCCAGTACGAAAAGATTGGAGCTGCAGCTCTCAGATTCATAGGCCAATAGTGAAGAAAAAGAATATTCCTGCTCAGACTGTCGGCCAGAATGTTGGACATCCCTGGGATATGCATTGCAATCAGAACACTTTGAGATAAGATCTCCTACTGCAAAACCCTCATAGTCTTTTCACAAAGAGGATAAGAATGTGTTCCTCTGCTTGTTCAGATACAAGACAATGGACCTATTGTTCATCTGGCTTGCAATCACACTGCTGGGGAGGATATCCTGAAAGACCTGCAGCCCAAGGAGGACCATCCTCATCTCCAGGACATTGATGTGAATGCATAAGACCAGGACCCTTGAACTGTCCTCCCTTCGAAATATCCCCACTCAAAAAAGGAGGTGTCAGGGTGACTGTGGTCAAAGAGTGGGGAAAAGCAAAAGGTCTCTTGTTGGTCAATAAGGTTGACTGTAACCATTACCGAATTTGATTGAGACAGACTTATGTCAATCTGAAGGAAAAGCCTATTGGATTAGTCAAATAAGACCATTGCACGGCTAGTTTCCATTGCAGACCCCTCATGTGGAACCTCGCTAAGAGGATCAGCCCTATTCTGGCTGCCATGTGTCCCAAGAGTTTCACGACCACATAAGCTGGAGGTTTTGCAAGAATAAGTGCAGATATTGCCTGGGATCAAAGACCGATAACTGTGGCGCTTGGGAGCTTGGCAATTTGAGAGATAGTACTCAAATGGTAGCCTATGAACTCCAGTGTCTGGACAGGTTGAAGACCTGACTTTAGATAATTGACAGTCATCCCCAAATGGTTGCACAACTAGAGTAAGGTGTACTGGACCATGACTAGAAAACCTGTTGTGGGAGCAGTGAGGAGTCAGTCGTCCAGGTAAGGAAAGACTTGAAAATCCTGCAGCCAGAGCCAGGCTGCCACCACTGCTATACACGTGGGAAATACCCGGGGAGTGGTGGTGAGACCGAATGGCAGGGCTCTGAACTGATAATGATTGGTCCTCAGCTGGAAGTGTAAGAACCTCCTGGAATGCCTCTATCTTGATATGATAGTAGTCATCCTTGAGGTCTGTCAGGCACATCAAGTTGTCCTTCTTCAGCAGAGGTAAGATAGACTGCACCATGACCATCCAGAATTTGGTGTGTTTCATGATGGGATTCAGTTTGCTCAAATCAAAAACAGGCCTGAAGTCCTTGTTCTTTTTTGGCACCAAAAAGAACCTTGAGTAGACCTCAGATTCTCATTGATCTGGTGGGACCTCTTAGATGGCTTGATTTGCAAGCAGCTTTTGAATTTCCACCACTGCCAGCTGTCTCTGACTGGTGGAACATCTGGAAGATCTTTGTGACTAAAACTTGGAATTTCTAAAAAGGGAATGGTATAGCCCCTGGATATGACTCTTAACACCCGCTCATCTGAGATGATGGCCTGTCTAGCTTCTGAGTGAACAGCCAAGTGACCTTCGACTGCTGCCAGAGCAGGACAGTCATGCAGTCCTTCAGAGTCACTAGAGAAACCTCTGTGAAAGTCCTGATTTTGCAGACCCCCCACCTGTGTGCAGTATCCATTCTGGTTCCTTCCCCTGCCACAGGCAGAATGCTCAGTAGGAGCATCCCGGGAAGGCTGCTGTGATTTTTCTAAAGAAGAAATGATTGCTCCCCTTCTGATTCCTTGAGAAGGTTCACTGAGGTGTAGCAAAACACACTACTACTGCGACATTATCTTTCCATCTTGCTCACTCCTAGTAAGAGTGTCTTTAATCTTCAGCCCAGACAAGGAAGAGCCATTGAAAGGGCTATTAACAAAAGAAGCCTTGAAGCAGTCAGTGAGGTTCTACAGTCGCATCCAGGCATGAAGTTGCATGTCAATGCCGGTGCCAGCTGCTCAGAATGCTCCACTGGTTGCATACAAAAGGAGCCCAATGGAAACTTTGGCAGTAGACTGCAAAGTAGACAACTGAAACTCCTGTGTCCTCTGAACCTCTAGAGACTGCTGTGTTTTAAAATTCCTAGATAGTTCAGCCACAAGGTCACATTGAAGCCTTGTCAAATGGGAAATATAGTTAAATGCCCTCAAAATGAATGTTGCTGAGACATAAGAGCACTTCCCTAGTTGGTGCAAAGCCCAGAATTCTCTTATCTGGAAGATCGATCAAGGAACTCTACTCACGGATCTCCTTCTTTATGGTGGCCTGCCACGACAGTCGCATCCATGGCTGGATGATTACTCTAGTGCGACTGATACTTGATTTGTGCAAGAATTTTGTCAGATTTCTTAGGAATGGGCTCCACCTTGTCATTGTTTTCCACCCCCTCCAAGACACTAGCTCTATGAGCATATCTGAAGGAGGAATCACCCAGGGCATGAATGGGCCCATGTCAAAGGTGTCTAAAAATACTGGTTCCTCCAGAGAAGGAGCTTCAGTGGTCCAGCCCCCACACTAGTGAAGAAGGTCCAAAAGACCACCAAAGGAGGTGTCATCAAGAAGTGACTTAGGAGACCTGTCTCCTTCCGCAACGTCAGTATCCTTCATAGGGGACTCCTTGGGGTAGTCCAGATGCTTCTTCTTGCACCACCTCTTGCCTGAGACTTCCCACTCCAGAGAAGTCAGAGGAGAGGGGGGAGGAGGTAGGGAGACCAGCAAGGGGGATGGGTTGAAAGCCAACTTGTATGAGCTGTCTTGGAGCAAGCAAATGACTGGCTGCAGGCATAGATTAGAAGGGGGTAGGGTTGGGAACACCAGCTGAAGAAGACTGACCCATCTCCTTAGAGGAGAACATCCTCTCCACAACTTTGAAGGCAGAGGGGGAAGTTGGCCGCCTGGAGTTGACAATAACAGCATCTGAAGACACCCAAGACATGCCTGAACACATCAGAGATACACTTTGCCCTGACATTGAGGCCGGAGCAGAGGTGTCAAAGGCCAACACTCCGAGCAGGAGGGATGAACCAGAAGCAGGGATTGTTGAACCTGACCCAGAAATACCAGCCTTAGTGCAACAGCTTCAAGGTCTAATTGGCTCCAATGCAGCCAGAGTTGAAGAGACCAAGGTAGAAGTTGCTATCTCACAGCCAAGCTATTGGATCTGGCCCCGAAGGTGGAAACACAGCTGAGCCTGAGGAAACCAGGGTGACAGAGCCGAAGCTCTGGGAAGGGATCCTGGACCCAAAAGAATAAGGTTTAATTGCATCTGAGCCTTCAAGAAGGACCTTATCAGCTGCTTCAGATCTGAACTTTTGATACTCCCCAACAACTTCACTGACCAAGCTGATGAAGCAACCGATGAGGGCTTGGAGAATCACTTTAATGGTTAAGGATCCACCTGTCATATCCAAGCCAGAGAGACTCAGACCCAGGGCGGGGAAGGAGAATACTCCGACAACATCTCCAGTGAAGTAGTGGAGGAGAAATCGGAAGCTACTTGACCCGACGAAGCCCCTTTTACTAAAATGGATATTGGCACACACAGATCCGGTGATGGAACCTTAGTCGAGGTTGGCGTGCTGGTGCTGAGGCCGCCAAGGCACCCTGAGGTCATGGGTCCTTCTGGTTCAGTGGGCCAGAAGAGAGTTCACCTGTGGGAATAGAGAAGGATCTCTTACATTCCCCCACTGGAAGCCATAGAATCCTTAGAAGAAAGATGGTGGGACTTGTTGGAACCATTCTTCAGTGCTGAAGAGGATGAACCAGCAGGGAGGAGACCTTTTAACCTCAGCTTTGCCCTCCTCTCATTGATGACTCTGCATCCGAAACCCTCACAAATAGCACAGGAGGAATCACAGTGGGCAGCCCCCAAGCAATATACACACTTGTCTTGTGCATCTTGCAAAGGGAGCTTGTGCCCACAAGTTGCACGTTTCTTAAAACCCTAATCCATAGCTAAGGAAAAAAATGTAATAAAATAGAGCACACTGAAAAAAAGGAAAAGCTACACTAACACCCTAGCAAAAAACTTCCCTATACCGATAAAGACAAAAGAGAAGACAATCAGAAAATTTATAAGGTGGTAAAAAACTGCCACATACCACACACAGATAACACAAATACAAGCACATAAACCAAAAAACTGTAAATTTTAAAAACTTGACACCTGTATAGCTGTCAGCTAAAACTACTCTTAACTATATTCTAAATGGTAGGGGTAGAAGGGACATCAAAAAGGCACTCAAAGCAGAGCCACAGACTGAGCTGCTGACTGGAATGGTGGCAAACTCGATCTGAGGTAGCCACTAGGTGACAGGGAATTGTAGGAAGGGGAGGTGGAGCCAGGTGAGTTGAAGGAGCTAGGTGAATTGAAGTCTAGTGGGTTTGGCCAGCATCGAATCTGAGTCAGATTGGATAACCAGCAGGTTGAAGCCAGACAGAGAAGACATTGGAGTATCTATTTCAATATCTGTTAGCATTATTTATTTTGAATTTGTTTTTTAAATGGAATTTGAATCGCTTACGTTAATGCACTGTGCTGTTTCAGATAACTTCTGGTCTGTAGTAGTTATCAGTGAGACATAAACTGTCTGCTTTTGTTACATGTTGAGCATGAATAAGTTTAGGTTTCAGTGTGTTGTACTGCTTTGCTACTTATCTATGCACCTTGGGAGATGCATGCAACTTGTTTGGTGCTTATATGTGTGTATGTATATGTGTATATGTACATAAATATGTGATTTGTATGTATGTAAGTATATACATGCCAATTACATATGTTGTAACAAAGCTTGATGATTCTCACCAAATAAAGGGTCCAAGTTAATATAATGATTGTAAGTAGTGTTATTTGTGTGTAAAATGTGTTTCTAAAAAACATCCAAATTTGAGGGTCTTCAGCAACTTGAACACATTCATATATATGTAGTTACCAAGACATGGTTTAAGAGCAATGAAAGCAGTCTCTTTATTCCCGAGTATACTGCCTATCGTGTCTTCAGACCTACTGCCAGTTGTGAGGGAGTATCAGTATTTGTCAAGGATGTCATCAGCACAGAGCAGATTCCTCAGGACACCACATTTGAACAGGTATGATGGCAGAATGGTGCATGCTGCTACCTTGAACTGACCAAAGCATTTGACACAGTACCCCACTCAGGCATTGTAACAAACTCAAAATTAGGTATACATCCCTATGTCATCTACTGGATAGCCAGCTGGCTCAAAGATAGATCCCAAGAAGTTTGGAGAGGGGAGTCTACCTCCATAGAAAGGGCAGTCACTATTGGTGTCCCTCAAGGCCCCCATGTAGGGCTTCTTGCTGACCAAGTTTTCAGAGGACTGCAGTCTAGATGCAGTTGTAGAATCCCTCAAAGACACAAATACTTTCCAAGAAGGCTTGACACAGCCAATAATTAGTGCCAGATCCACGATCTAAAACTCAATGCCGAGAAAGGCAAAGTAGTGTCCTTTGAGAAGGCTGTTACCCTTGGAAACTAACATGTCAGTAATACACCCCTAAGACTAAACTCAGTGGTCAGGAATTTGGGAACACATGTAGACAGTAACCTGCCCTTTGAACATCATGTGTGTAAGAAAATCATTCAGTGTTGTGCAACTTATAAGCAAAGGTGTGGCATCTTGGTCAAAGCATGTCGTTTTTCCTCTGTACTCAGCCCTTATCAGACCAATCACTGAGTACAGCACCCCTTCAGTATGTATCTGACCAGGCGTATACAAGAAGTGGAGCATCCGCAGAGGTTCCTCACAAAAAGAATACTGTGCATAAATAACATGTCTTATGCAGCCAGCCTCAAAGCTCTGTCCATGTACTTGGCCTCCTACAGACTGCTGAGAGGGGCGATCTATGCCAGGCTTACAGAGTATCCTCTTATCCCACTCTGATGGGCCTGTTGCGTATCTGTAAAGCAAATAGAATCAGAATTACTTGATCTACAGACATAAACCATGTCTGGAACATAACTAGGACATGTTGGGGGCGATAGGTATGTGTCTCTGGAGCAGGCTTCCCATCCATGTGAAGCAGAATTCTTCCCTACACAATTCATGTGTAACTTAAAGCAGCTGATGGGGAATTAGAAATTTGCCCCTGGTCAGGCACTTATGTCTCTAGTAGACAGAGACAGCAAGTAAATGTTTAACTACCCATGCCCAAACATGAGTGTGTGTGTGTGTGTGTGTGTGTGTGTGTGTGTGTGTGTGTGTGTGTGTGTGTGTGTGCGTGTGTGCGTGTGTGTGTGTGTGTGTGTATTTACATACATATTAAAATAATTTATATACATATAAAAGAGGAGGAGTTTAGGTGATTTTTTTTATTTTCAGTAGGTTGCTTTTGGTTGTATTTGTGCTCGATGAGTTGTGGTTTGATATGTTGCTAGCAACTCTCACTCGCCCACAAACTACTAAATCATCCTCTAAACGTCCCCTCCCTCCAAAATCTACTCCAATCCTATCATGCCACCAGACCACTATGCTCCAGCAACAGAAATCAATTACAGGTAACTAGAACCAGGAACTCTGCTGGAGAAGCTCTCCTCCTACTCCATAGCAAAATTATGGAACACCCTTCCTCACACTATCACTTCTGTGTCATCACGCACTAACTTCAAGGCTGCTCTAAAATCTCATTTAAAAGAGCACCGGGCATGCCCCTGTAACAAACCTCTCTAACATCTCTACCTCAGCCTCTCTAATCCCTTTCTTCCACCCCTCTAACTACTTCGGATTGCAGCCAAATACATTGCTTGTAAACCTATATCTCAGCTGTAATCTAATAGCTGCTAGCTCAGCTATTAAAATACTTGCTAGTCTTCATGCCACCAATGATATAAGTGTTGTACCATTTAACTAAATACTTGATATCATTTTGAACTATAACTGTTTATTACTATTGTTAAACAAAACCTGCCTATACTTCTTGTAACTTATAATTGTTTTTAATTGTTTTTATTGTGGAGCTTTTCTCCCCGGGCCTCTGCTGAAAAAGGACCTGTGTCCAGTCAGATTTTCCTGGTCAAAAAAATGTAAATAAATGAATAAATAAATTGATAAAGCAGCATACACCTAATATAAAGCAAAAGTAAACCTCTATTACAAGAAGTGTAAGGTATCACACAGTGAAAACTCTACATAATATACATATATGTGTATATGCATACATACATTGATATAAATGTGTAGATAGATACAAGTGTATATAAAATGCAAACATAAACCATAAACATAAGCGTAAACATGTACCACTGATAAAAGAAAAATCAAAACTTTCCCAAGTCATGAGGAAGTATAAGAACGTGTGACTTGGTCTTTTGAGAAGGTGCTGACGACTCTGTTGAAATTTTTTATTTATTGGGAAAGTCCAACTTGGAACTAAGCCAATTTTCGGCAGCAGCCCAGGGAGAAATGCTTCAGACACATGTTTTGGTGACATGGGAGAAAATCAGAGCAAACCCACATGAACACAGGGAGAATATGCAGACTCCACCCCAGCTGAGAATCAAACCAATAAACATCTTGTTGGGAGGTGACAATGCTACCGCTGCACCACTGTGTCATCAATCAGTTTTAATTGTTTTAAGTGAATTGACAAAAACTGATTCCATACTTCACAACATAAGGTGATAAAGCAAGATAGAACAGTACATAAGTAGGGCAGGAGGGGCAATTCAAATATTTTTTTTAACTAAACCTGCAGTGGATTTGAGGAATAATCTTTTTGTTGTAAATGTGAGTAACTTCATGATTACATGTGAAAGACACATGTAGTGCAGTTCATTTTGGTGCTAGGAAAAGATGGCGTGTTGATCAGCTTAAAATATTCCCTTGTGTCTGATTTATTAGCAATAGGTAACTGCTATGAGCCAAGCATTTATTATTCTCTGTCAAATTTGCACTTCTGTAAATAACCAAAAATAAAAAAAGGTTGTATGCATGTGCATGTCCAAATTCAGTTTGCCTTCGTGTAATTCTGATTAGGAGCTGGATTCCAAAAAGTCTGGGGCTATGCAATTTTGATGAGAATGAACACAGCCTTGAGTACGCTCCAACCACCTCCCTCCTCATATAGCCATGCTCCTCTAGAGGTGGAGATTCTGACTTTGCACAGTGATCACTTAGCCAAACCACTGTATTGTTATTGTGTAACCTAATGAGATTCCAAGACATGCTGTGTAAAGGAGTCTTGGTTGGAATGTGTTGTGAAACTGGACAGTGGCTGAAGTGCAGCAAATGCCCCCTAAATCAGCCTAGAGTCAAATGTCCTGTAGCGTAAGTGCATGCATACAGGATATGTGGTAGGGGAAGGAAGGGGGGTCAGAATGCTTTCTCTTCGTTCAAGTGAATAATCTAAAAAATGAAAAAAACTTGTTATCAGGTTTTCTTATTGAGAAGCATAACTGTCCCTGAACCCCCCTACATGGCATAGAGAAGCTGTTGGTTGTCATGGCATATCTCTCCACCCCCCCAAACTTATATATACCAACTCCAGTGACACACAGTTGTGGTGGAAAGTGACCCAGCCCCATGCCACAGTGGGATGAAGCCCTGACTGCATGTTAGATGATCAGTGCTTGACTGGTGGCATGGGGTGGGTAGGGGGACTGTAGGCAATATTGTCTGATGCTGGTTTGCCTATCTTGGGGGAGGTAGGCTGCCAAGGTTCACTGGAATGGAAACATTAAGGGCCTGATAAGCTCTGCACTGCAAGCAGTATATATCTTGGCCGGGAGGTTATGCATGCCATTATTGTGGGACTGTCAAGCTGCATTGGGGTGTTGGGGGTTAGGGCACGCTCCCTGGCAGTGGTATGACACTGCACCAGCATCCTCAGTCTCTTCACTGTCTCCGGATGGGTTGGCCTGTGGACAGGGAAGAGTAAGGTTAGCTGGTGTACCTGGTGATTGAGTAGTACAGCTGGTGGTAGCTGATAGGCAACTTCAGAGAAGTAGGGAGGCAAAAAAAACAGTGGGGAAATGGAAAAAAAACACTGCAGTACGCTAATGGAAAGGGAAGGCTAAGGTGAGCTGGTGTACCTGGTGATTACGTAGAAGAGCTGGTAGTAGCTGATGTACAGCGTTAGAGAGGTAGGGAGCCAAAACAACAGTGGGGAAAGGTTAAAAAAAAAAAAACACCCCAGTACACTAATGACTTGTACCATGTAAGCGTATGCAGTTTTAACAAACTGTGATTAAAAGAAAACAAAGGAAAGCCACTTGAAAAATCTGCCCTCATTGCAGTATAAGTATGTTGAGCAGGATACTACGCTGACCAGCAGGGATATATGTGGGAGTGGGCTGATAGAATATTAACAGTGGTATAGGAGGTGACCACCCTGTCAACATTATAAAAGGGATCTGGTTCATTAACATAAACATTTGATGTTCCATGTGCCTCCCTACTACTTGGCATCTTGTAGGGACAGAACATCATATTGTTGACAGGGATATGCTGGGATACAACAACCTTTGGTACTGCTCTGGCATACTGGATAGGTGACTAGTGGGGAACCTACACTGACTGTGATGGGGACACACATTTTCTAGGAAAGGGCTCTTCACAAGTTTCTGTCTTTTGACTGTTGTGAATAGTTACCTATAGAAGACATTAATATGCAGCGATAGTCACTGTATGAGCATTACTGTACCTCATGATATCACACAGATTTACAATTTGCAGAGTTGGGGCTTGGCTTGCCTTTTGTTTGGACTACTTTTAGTATTGTGGGTTCTTTCTGAGTGTTCTGCAGTTTGGGGTACTGTGCACACTATCCTCTGTAGATGTGCCCTGACAAAGTCAACTTACTGTGGTGTTTGAAAGTACAGTTCCTCCAATCTTTGTGGAATCCCATGTAAATACAGGACCACACATCACAGCTTGAGTGATTTTTCATTTGCAGATATTACTTGAAGAACAACAGAAACCCTCCTTCAGCATCACTTTTGTCTGTACTAGATTTGCAGGCCTGGATAGAATCTTATCTTGAACATAAATTGAATTAGAATCCAGCTACAAGTCTATTTTAAGAACTGTAAGAATAGGTTGCCTTTTAAACTAAGTTCATATTTTTTGCAGTTGTTTGTATTGCTTTAATAGCTTAGACTGAATTTCTGTTATTAATACAAGCATGATTTATTTATTTATTTACTTTTAACGTAAATTACCAATTGTTATCTGTAGAAATTACTAATAATGATTCAGTGAGAACAGGGTATATTCAATAAATGTACAGATAGTGTTTTCTGTCAGCAGTCATGTATTCAAGGTTTGTATTTTGCACTGAATTTTGATTCATATGTGCTGCATTGTTGTTGTTCTTTCTGCTTTTCCCAGTTAGGGGTCGCCACAGCAGAACTCCGGTCCACTAATGATTGGCAGTAGATATTTTACGGGTGCCGAGGTGCCAGCTCAACGCCCAATCTTCAACGAAGGCACGTCCATTCTGCGCATGTCTTTCGAATGCAGGGAGGACATGCAGACTCCACACAGACGGTGCTCCAGCCAAGAATTGAACGGGAGAACCTCTTGCTGTGAGGCAACAACGCTACTGCTGCACCACCGCGGCTATAGATTCATATGTGCTGCATTAATGTTTTGAAATATGAACACCATAGTTCTGTGGTGGATAGTAAGAAATACCTCTCCTTCCATTCTGCATGATTTGTAGCTGCAAGTCAGATGTAATCAAACTAGAGAACCCATTAAAATAATGTAAAGAAATATTTTCTTTCATCCTGACAGACAAAATGCTTAATCTAGGAACCAGTCATTTCCATCTGTAGTGAAACACAGTGAAAGAATGCAAGTGAGCTTTCCTGGTATGGTTTCCATATGTTGCAGTCTGTGCGTGTTAGATCTGATCCTAGGAAATTAACAGTTTGTGAAATATACCATGGTTAAGGAAACAAGTCCATGACCTTCTAGGGTTAAACTCTGATGAACATCAACATTTCATAGTCAGTCATAACTGCCGTCATCATTCCGATGTCTATAAGTATTAAAATGATTGAATATCATGGAGGAATGTAGATAAATGAACAAATTAACCATATAAAAATGAACATAATTTCATAGCTATGGTTCGCATAAAGGATGCGAATCCCTGGACATGCTAGATATTTACCCTTTAATCCTCTTCTTGATTTAAGAAGTAGATTTTTAGAGTCATTCAGAGATTTTCACCGCAAAGGATGTAAAACAGAAATGCTTGACTTTAGGAAAGTAACATATGTATCTGCATTATGTTATACGTCATCCAGTTCATGTCTCTTATAATTAACTTGATTTAGTGTGTGATTGGATATGCTGTTTATTGCAGCACAATGCCATTAAGTTTAATGTGTGGTCTCACTGCTGAAGTAATGCCTAAGCATTGCTGTACAAAAATATTTGGTAACAGAGTTATGCTTCAAAGTATTGGGACATCTGTGAAAGAGAGGTTGTATTAATTTCTCAGTGAATGTTGCTAACTATATTTCAGATTCGTTGCTTTAATGCCCTCAAATGCATCAATTTCCTGCTGTTGGTAGTGTTTTTTTCATAATAGAATGTACAGTGGTCTGCCTTATGGCTTATTGATTCATGTATTAATCATTTCTGTTGTGTACATTTGCAGATGTTATCCTGTAAATTGACAACGCATACATTTTTATAACAATGCTTTGTTTTTATCCTAACCTTAAATATAATGTAAAGTATAAGCAGATTATTTTCTTGTTTTAATTTCAATTATAATAAGTTTAGGAAGCTTTCTTAAAAATTGACATCCACTGAGAAATCCATGTGTTTCTTCTGACCCAAGAAAAGAAGGAGAGATTGTTTCTTTGCAGTGTGGTAGCTTGAGATATTGATTACGTGGTATACATATGCAGTAATGCCCCATGGGGTGCAGTGTATCAGGGAATAATGGACCACCCAGGAGTGTTTTGAGGCCCAAAGCCATCACCCTTGGACGGTCCACAATTTTCTGATTACACCCACCCTGGAGGACATTATTGCTCTTAGATAATGGGCTATCTGTTAAACTGTTTTGTATTCTTTATTATGCATACCTGTCAGTTTCTTAGCTCATGAAGTCTGGACAAAGCCAACAATAATGGTGAGACAAAGGCTCAAAGTTGGGGACACATTTTAAAGAAATTTGCTAGAATTAAATGTTTTGTGTTGCCGTGCTTTTTCTAAAGGACATGAAGTCTCAAACTCAAATGACTGTCAATATTTAGTGAATTCAGTCCTCTCTGAGTTGACAGAAAACCACAAATTTTATGAGAAACAGACAAAACATATGAGGAAAAAATGTGGACATTCTGCAAAAATCTGGGCAGTTGAGAGGTATGTTATTATGTACATTTTTTTACATTTTTTATGCAAAGTAGTTCTTCTGCCTAATGTTTTAAGCTTGTTGCAGCATACATAATTGTTGATGAAAGACATGTTTTACATCTAAAATATAATTTCTGCATGTGTTTAAGGTCCACAGACACGTGCATGTGTGCATGCACCCGTGCGCACACACACACACACACACACACACACACACACACACACACACACACACACACACACACACACACTCACACAGATGCAGAGGTTCAGACAGACTCAACACATCTGTATATATACACACACACATGCACAGCAATCATAACTACTTTATTGAATGAGTACACTTTAGATGTAGCATTGTGATTAAATGAATCAAAAAATGAATACACTAAAAGGCACTGGAATCCTCCAGTCCCTATCAACTGTCCCTAGTTTTACTCTGTCCATTGAAAATGTTTGATTTTCTTGTAGAGATGGTAAAGACTACTGTCAGTCAATGAAGCCAGACAGAGTAGTTTAAAAAACCAATTTTTGGGAAATTGCATGGTGCTATAAAGTGAGACATAATATTAAAATGTGTTCCTGATTTTACATTTTGTCTTGTAGCATTGTTTGCTTTAAACAGAATTCTTGATCAAAGAAGTTGGACTGAGTCTCTCTCTCACTCATTTTCTCTTTCTCTCTCTCTGTGCCACTCATTTTCTCTCTGTTTCTGTCTCTCTCTCTCTCACTCTCTCTCACTCTCGCTTGCCCGTGCTTTCACTGAATTTCTCTCAGTCTCTGTCTCCCTCTCTCTCTCTGTCTCTCGCTGACATGCACAAATACAAATATTCCTTTTTTTATTTCTTTTTTCTTTTATTTTATGGTCACTAAATGGCAAAGCAGCAGAAAATAATGTCTGCCAATAATTTTTTTCATCTTGAAGCCCTGTATTTCTAATGCTTGGTCAAACGCTCTGCTTGTGCTGTGCTGATGAGGTCATAACAAGGCGAAATATGCATTTCTACAGCTAGTGGGGTTTGGCTTTATTGGCCTGAAATTGTCCATTAAAATGATGAAACAAGTCATGGGCATTCAGAATCGACAATTAGCTGAAACACCTCATGTTCATAAGGATCATTTGCATATATCCCATGTGCCTCTGATACAAGAGGTTTGGGAGGTCACTCAGTGGAAGTTCTAGTTTTGCTGGAGTTTTCATTTTGTTTTTACTGATTGGTTTTTCAGTGACCTTCTCACTCATTGTTTTAGTTTGTTGTTTGGGATATTTTTGCAGTGACCCTAATGATAATGGACATCAGCTTGGTATAACAGCCCTGTGTTTCTAATGCTTAGTCAAATACTCTGCTTGTGCTGTGCTGATGAGGTCATAATAAGGCAGAAATATGTATATCCACAGCTAGTGGGGTTTGGCTTTATTGGCCTGAAATTGTCTATTAAAATGCTGAAAGAAGTCATGGGCATTCAGAATTGCCAATTAGCTGAAACACCTGATGTGTGTAAGGATAATTTGCATATATCCCATGTGCCTCTGATACAAGAGGTTTGGGAAGTCACTCAGTGGAAGTTCTAGTTTTGCTGGAGTTTTTGTTTTGTTTTTACTGATTGCTTTTTCAGTGACCTTCTTACTCATAGTTTTAGTTTGTTGTTTGGGATATTTTTGCAGTGACCCTAATGATAATGAACATCAGTTGGGTATAACAGCCATGTGTTTCTAATGCTTAGTCAAGCACTCTGCTTGTGCTGTGCTGATGAGGTCACATAACAAGGCCAAAATATGCATATCCGCAGCTAGTGAGGTTTGGCTTTATTGGCCTGAAATTGTCCATTAAAATGATGAAACAAGTCATGGGCATTCAGAATCGCCAGTTAGCTGAAACAACTGATATTCATAAGGCTAATTTGCATATATCCCATGTGCCTCTCATACAAGAGGTTTGGGAGGTCACTCAGTGGAAGTTCTAGTTTTGCTGGAGTTTTCATTTTGTTTTTACCTATTTGATCTTGTCCTTCTGTGGAATCTTAATATATCCTTGCTTTATTTTATCTCTTTGTTAGCCAGGTAGGCATGCTGGACAAAGTGTTCCATTTCAGATGTAACACAGGAGCACTGTCTGATAAATGACTTGCTCAAAGTCACACAGTAGGCAAAAGAAGGTGGAAGCAATCAAACTGTCTACATTTGACTGCAGGAAGTATCTCATTAACAGCTAAGAGCCTTAATCCCCAGCACCGACTGCCAGACTTGCTGTGGTAAGGTAGCATTACAGTTGTGTCTTTAGCACATTGCTTTTAGAAATGCTTGAGGGTAACCCATATTCCATTCATGCATACTATTCTTGGCTTTGCTGCTCTCTGCACCCTACTCCCTTTTCTCACCCAGACTCATATTGTTTAATTTATACTAGTTATCACTGCATCCTTCATTACTCCTCTAGTCACAAGTCCAGTAAAACCACATTTCACATTTGGTCAAAATTCCTATTACATCAGCTATCAATTCCTGAACACTGTCCAATTCAGAGTACAACTCCAGCAACACCATAGGTTCATAGGTTGATAGGTGTGTACTAGGGTAGTGGCCCTGGAGCCTTTACAAGCCTAGCCCAAAAATATTGCCCTGGCACAGTGTCACCCGATGTTAGTTCACTGTGCCTCTATCCAGTAAGGCAACTGGAGTGATTCCTGGGGTGAAATTTGTTATCCATCCACTTGTCAATATTTCTCTTGAAGAGGGCCAGTGAGGTGATCTGCTTGACATGAATGGGAAGAAAGTCATCACTGCCAAGTCTTGAAACCAGGACCCTGTGCACTAGAGTCAGCACAGCACACCACTACGTTGAATCAGTTGTTTCGGTCAAAGTTCCTATTACATCACCTGTCAGTTCCAAAACACACCTCTATTTCACCAGTACGACTCCAGTTACATCATCTTTCACTTCCATCCAAAACTTCTATTACATTGTCTGTTAATTCCCAAAACATACCTTCAGGTACCCTGTAGTACCAGTACTACATCCTTTTACATATCCATTTATTACATCATCTTCCAGTATCTCTCCTACTGTACTAACCTAGATTCCATGTTCTTTTCTGAAAAAGTACTCCCTCTCCTGCTATAATACTGTCTTTCCACAACTGTTAAACAAACCATACAGCTTTTAGCTGACTCACATAATACATGTTTCTTACACTATCCAACAGTGCGGTCACTTTCATTTTCATCTTTCACCTGTTAAGAGCTCTGTATTGCCTAATTCAAACTAACTTCCCCTTCAGCACTCCATATCACTCTTTAATTTATAGTGCCCTGTTTACTCACACCCTCTAGCCTTGACTTACCTTTATCTTCAATATGTCACCATATAAGTCACAGAGCACTATTCACTAGCATCAGTCATAACTTACCAAATACAAATCAGTTCTCCTCAGATGCTTTCTACATCACTGTGTTAAAGACAGGCTCATAACCATTGCCATCCATTACTGCTACTTTTGGATGGAGGTGAGTTTGCAACAGCTGCCTGGGTTGCACTGTTCCTGGCATGCTTATTGGGTACTTAGGATGCATACAACCTCAAAATTTTTTAAACAAGTAATATCCAACAACAACATAAATATCAACTATTCTTTTACGTACTCACATTCTGAACCTTTTCTCAAAGATTGCATTATCTATTCAGCATATCAATATTTTTCCAGCTACAAGAAATGGATGTTATGTAGTCCTATCTCGCCTATATTCTTACCCATGGGTTTGGAGCCGAATATCGGCTCCGACTCAGCCTATTTACTAGCTCAAAACTCTCTGATTGGCTGGGCTAAGAGGGTATCCCATAGTACACTGCTTCGCATCCCCAGATCTCGTTTGCCGCTTGTAGAGCTCGGACATGGTCTCGCTTGGCTGTGGCTAAGTACTCTTTTTGACTTATTTCTCTTGAGAAATTGCGTGCTTCATACTTCAAAAGCTATTTTAATAGCTATTCTTGCTGCGGTAGTTGTGTTTGCATGTTTAGTAGTGTTTTTTGTGGTATCCCTAACAGTTCCCATGGGCTAGGCCCGTTTTAGTTAGAGGACCTAGTTTTCCCTTAGTGAGTAGTTTGTCTGTTTCTTATTGTATAGTCTTTTTTGAGAACCGTTTAAGTTAGAGGTTCTCTCTCTGTGTTCTCGTTGTTATTGTTTGTTGGTTTAGAGCTTCGCTCTTCCCTGTGGTACTGTCTGCTGTCTAAGTAGTGGGCATCTTTTTTTTTTTGGTAATTGTTAACTGTAGTTATGCTGTGTGCCTTGCACCCGTTGGAAGTCGTTAACTCTTTGGATATGTCTAAGGATCAGCAAGAACATAAGCCTTCTGGCTTTAAAAAGTGTTCAAAGTGCAGATATAAAATGTCCATCACGGATGGACACTCTGTCTGTGTTTACTGTCTTGGAGCCATCCACTTACAGGAGTTGTGTAGTTTTTGCCACGCCTTCAGTCCTAGGGTGCTCCAAGAGAGGAAAAACAAATTGATTTTAAAGGGACTGCTTAAACCATCTTTCGAGGAGGCTATAGATTCGGCTCCCAGCTCCCAGTCGAAATCTAAGTCCTCCAAGTCCAAGAAAAGGTCTCTGGCTCCATCAGCATCTTCAGAGCCTCCGGAGAAAATTACCATATTGGATACTAATTCCTCGGCTCCACCATCCTCGGGGCTGCAGGAGGTGTCTGTATTAAGTGAATCAGCGTCCTCTCCGATCATTCTCGAACCTATTCGGAGCTGGTCGCCAAGTGTGAGGCTTGGTTCACCAGATAAGAGGTCTCAGTCTCCATCCATCTCCTCCAAATCCTCCAGGCTTTCCGATTTGGATGTGGATAGGGTGGTGCAGAGCCTCCTGCAGTCGCTGGTGTTGGCTAAATTGTTTTCGACTCTGACCCAGTCGGCTCTGGAGCCAATTCCTATGGTTGTTTCATCGATTCCTCCTCCGAGCACATCCTTGCTGTCGGAGCCGGTATGTCCCGCTCCGAGTGATGTTCCTGCGCCGGCTCCGATACCCCCTCTGGGTTTATCGGTGCCAACCTCGGCTCCGACCATGTCGGTTCCATCCACAAGGTTTGAGACTCGGGTCTCCTCTGTCGAGCCCGAAGGGGATGCCTTGGGACACCTTTCGGTTCCGAGTCTCCCCCTCGGCGCATCGGCTAGGGGGACCCCGATCCCGGTCATGGCCTTGGAAGCCGGTCGGTCCTCGGACTCGGGGGGGGGCCCACCTTCGAGGCCACGCAGAGCGCACTGGCCAGGTCGTCAGCTACATCACTCAGGTCGGTCATTTCATCCCCCACCACTCCGGCGAGAGCTTCTGACACCCATCTATCCTTGGACAGCAGAGCACCAGGACCTAAGGATACCCCCATGAGCGGTCCCCCACTTTCTGAAGGTCCCTCAGAGCCTGTCCCTGAGGAACCTCCCAGAAAGAAATTGTGCAAGAGGAAGCACATAGACTCCCAGGACGAGTCTCTCACTTCCGATACTGACCTCGAGGAATTGGAAGGGTCCCCCAAGTCTTCCTCTGATGATGTTTCCTTCTCTGATATCCTGGAGATACTGAAACAAAGAGGAGACTGGCCTTCCAAAACCCCTTCCGAGGAGGAGTCAGTGTTCCTTAAGGCTTTTGGCGCTCAACCTTCCGCCTCCTGGGTGTCTCCACCCTTCAATGAACTTCTTGACCTTATTTGTCGAGGGGTGTGGGAAAACCCTGATTTTGTGGA
This sequence comes from Protopterus annectens, assembly GCF_019279795.1. Taxonomy (NCBI): domain Eukaryota; kingdom Metazoa; phylum Chordata; order Ceratodontiformes; family Protopteridae; genus Protopterus; species Protopterus annectens. Next base: position 1,591,026,018 of record NC_056731.1, read on the forward strand.
GCCAGTACCTCGGCGCCCCAACAAATTTCTCACCGCCCCTCACAGAAAAGAATTTCTGACAAAGGGAGTCCCGGTAGATGCCATGGTAGTGGGGGCAGTCACCCAGAAGGAAGTTGCAGAGTCTTCCTCTTTGTTCCATACTCCTAACAAGGAGTCTGGGACTATGGACCGGTACGCGAAGTGTACCTTGTCTTCAGCCACCTTCACCTTAAGGTCGCTGAACTACTTATCTCATTTCACTCAGCTCCAGAGTGATATCCTTAAGGAGTTGGGAGATACTCTTGCGGGTAACATACCTGAAGCGGTGGCTCAGACAGTCAACGCACAGGTTTCTACTCTCAACTCCATCGCAAACTCGTCTGTGCGACTCATTTCGTATGCGGCCGAGGGAGCAAGTAGGGCGGACAGCTGAGGTGTAGCCCTTAGAAGGCAAGCCTGGCTGCGCCTGTGTCATTTTGCGGAGGCCTTCAAGTCTTCCTTCACCGATGCCCCTTTTGATGGTTCCTCCTTGTTTGAGACCAAAGTGAAAGACACCCTCACCAGGTGCGAGCAAGAGGGAAAGACCCTGTCTGCTGTGGGGGTCCGTTTTTCCCTCCCGTCTAGGCCTTATCCCAAGGCTCAGCGAGGGGGAAAGATGTGGCTCAAGAAATCACAAAGGTTTTTCCCTGCCGCACAAGGTGAAACCCCCTCCCGAGGCGGGGGGGGGGAGTTATTCAGGGAGACGTCGCCCCAGAGGCAGAGGGGGCCCCCGCAATTCTGGGGACCACAACTCCTTTCGTGGCTCCCCATACTCTCATTCCTGAGGGTGTGCCCGACTGTGCTTATCCGGAGCCAGTCAGAGGTCGAATTTCGTTGTATCCGGAAGCCTGGGAAAACATCACCCAGGACGGATGGGTATTAAGGATAATTTCCGGAGGTTACACCATTCCATTCTGTTCAGTACCCCCTCCCATCAGAAGAATCCCAGACTTTCCACCCAGTCAAAGGGATCAAGCAGCCTCAGAGGTATCTCAGCTGCTAGAAAAAGGAGTCCTCCAACCAGTCCCCTCAGACCAAATCGGATTATGGACTTACTCAAGATTCTTTTTGGTGTCGAAAAGAACAGGGGACCTGAGACCCATACTAGATCTCAGTCAACTCAACCATTACATACACAAGTCCAAATTCCGTATGGTCACCCTACAATCTATTCTCCCATTGTTGGGAAAAGAAGTATGGATGTGCTCCATCGACCTGAAGGATGCTTACTACCATATCAAAATGGACAGGGCATCCAGGTGTCATCTACGCTTCCGGCTGGGAGCTAGACATTTCCAGTTTCGAGCACTGCCCTTTGGTCTCACCACAGCCCCCAGGGTGTTCACCAAGTGTATGGCAGTGGTGACGGCTCACTTGAGACATCAAGGATTCCAGGTGTTTCCGTACCAGGACGACTGGCTCCTCACCACCCCCATCAGGCATCTACTAATTCAGACCAGGGACACTACCATCAGTCTATGTCACCAATTAGGCATTACGATAAACTGGAAAAAATCTGCCTTGTTGCCCTTACAGCGTGTCACCTTTATAGGAGCAGAGCTGGACACCATTCAAATGCGAGCGTTCCTACCACAAGAAAGGATCACAGGGTTGCAACAACAAATTCTCACGCTGATGCCTCTGAGACATGCAAAGGCAAGACTCATTCTTTAACTCCTAGGGACCATGGCAGCTACTATCATGTTGGTCCCGTTAGCGAGATTACACATGAGAATTCTTCAATGGCTTCTCTTTGTCCAATAGTCTCTCCAAAGATTTCTGCTATCCCATCCAATCCTAATGACAGACAAATGTAAGCAGGACCTCCGTTGGTGGCTGTGCACCAACAACTTGAACGTAGGAAAACCCTTTGTTCTGCCTGTCCCTGTGGCCACAGTGACTACGGACGCCTCCCAGATAGGGAGGGGGGGGCATCATCTCAGCAGGATGGTCCAAGGCACGTGGCAGGAGCACGAGATACATTTGCACATAAACGTCCTGGAGATGAGAGCAGTGCTTCTTGCGTTGCAGGCACTTCAAGAAGTCCTCCCTCTAGGGACCATTGCGATACACTCAGACAACATGTCTGTAGTGTGGTATCTCAACAAGCAAGGAGGAACCAGTTCTTATCCACTATATAGGGAGACCGTGTGAGTGTGGCATTGGGCAATAGCTTCCCAACGGTTTCTAGTGGCAATGCACATCCCGGGGAAGACCAATGTGATAGCGGACAAGCTAAGCAGGGCGATTCTTATGCCCTACGAGTGGTCCCTGAATCGCCTGGTGGCAGAGCAAATCTTCAGCAGATGGGGTCAACCTTGCTGCAACCTTTTTGCCAGCCCCCTCAATGCGAAATGCAGCAACTACTTCTCGCTGATCCCCCCACCGGGGGAATCACCCAGGGATGCTCTAGCTCACAATTGGCCCTCTGGTCTGCTTTATGCTTTCCCTCCATTTCCCCTTCTCTCAAGGGTGATTCAGAAAGTGCAATCCTTGGGAAGCAGGATGATTCTGATTGCCCCATACTGGCCTCGTCAAGTATGGTTCCCCTTCCTTCAACCCTACCTTGTGGATACTCCTTGGATTCTGGAACCCCTTCCAGACTTACTGACACACATGTCGGGACAGTTCCACCCCTCTCTGAGGACACTCCGGCTGACAGCCTAGCTACTCCACTTCCATCCTTAGTCAGATGTCATCATTTTTCACCAGACGTAGTCCATATTTTGTCATCCTCTCATAAACCATCCACTAGAAAAATCTACTTTAGCAAATGGAAAAGATTCTCTATTTGGGCTCATTCCAGAGGCATTGATCCCTACACGGCTCCAATTGATTCTGTTTTGGAATTTTTGTCTATATTGTTCTATCAGGGGTCCGCTTCAGCCACCATCAAAGTTCAGCTGGCGGCTATATCAAACTTCCACGTGGCCAATGAACCTAGCCTTATGGCACACAGACTATGTAAAGCATTCCTTAAAGGTACCCTATTGCTTCGTCCCCCAGTATCACAACCTGTTATGCCCTGGGACCTCAATTTTGTTCTTCAAGCCCTCACTCTTCCTCCTTTCGAGCCTGCAGCTACCTGCGAGTTAAAGTTTCTAACATGGAAAACAGCCTTTTTAATAGCTATCACTTCAGCGAGGTGGGTTTCCGAAATCCAAGCCCTTTCCATCAAACCCCCATATTTGATCTTCCATAAAGGTAGAGTCTCCCTTAGACCAAACCCATCTTTTCTTCCCAAAGTGGCTTCCCTGTCTAATATAAATCAGTCTATTGAGCTGCCAGATTTTTTCCCCAATTTTTCCAACAAGGCAGAATTTAGATTTCACCAACTAGATGTACATAGACAGTTACGCTTCTATCTCCATCGGACAAAAGAGATTCGGAAATCTGACCAACTCTTTGTCTCCTTTTCCGAAAACCGGCTTGGTTCTCCGTTATCCAAGGTCACACTCTCTAGATGGATAGCCAGCTGTATTTCCTTCATCTATCACACAGCAGGTAAAACTTTGCCCTTTCCACCTAAAGCCCACACCACAAGAGCTGTTTCCACATCCACAGCCTATCAAGCTAGATTGTCGATGGATGATATATGTGCTACGGCCACTTGGGCTTCCTCCTCACACTTTTGTCTCTCATTACAAATTGGACGTGGTTTCCAGGGGAAGATCTTCATTTGGCTCCACAGTTCTCAGGGGTATTTTCCTATGAGCCACCTGGGTTGTAGGTGCTAGGGAGCTGTCCCATGGGTAAGCGAGATAGGACTACATAACATCAAGAAGTTATGTACTCACCATAACGTTCGATGTATGTAGTCTATCTCGCCTCACATTCTAACTTACCCTCCCGCCTTCCCCCCTGCCTGGAGGATTTGAAGGAAAAATTTTATCATGCAGAGTCCCTTTGATTGATTTGTTTGGATATTTTGTTTGTATGGATGTGTGTTATGTATGCAATAACTGAGTTGTCTGCAGCAAACTAGATCTGGGGATGCAAAGCAGTGTACTGTGGGATACCCTCTTAGCCCAGCCAATCAGAGACTTTTGAGCTAGTAAATAGGCCGAGTCGGAGCCGATATTCGGCTCCGAACCCATGGGTAAGAATGTGAGGCGAGATGGACTACATACATCGAACGTTATGGTGAGTACATAACTTCTTGTTCTCTTACATTCAACTTTCTACCACAAAACTACTTGTCAGGTAACATTTAAAGCACAGAGCTTTTTTGGCTTTATCTCATATATTATAGTACTGTGTGCAGTATATAACTAAACCCCTAAACTCTGGCCCATTGCTGCAGGTAGTACAATGATATACCTGAAAGGACTATGTAGTAAATGATGGTTTAATGAAGGTGTTTCTTGTTTAAAAAATAAAAGAAGCAGGAATTTAATAATTTATGTAATATTGCTTAGGTTATATGATGTATAACAATTAATGTGAAGCATAATGTTTGTTATTTTAATATAGTTTGATTACTTTTAGAGGAATGTAAATTTGCCTATGTCACAAGTGATAATTCAATAAAGGTGTTTGGAAAAAAAACAATATACCTGGAAGGAAAGTCTTCCATTGAGTACATGAATATGAGTAGCATTATCAATAACTAGACTCATCTTGAGCATTGGATTAAATATCATGCCCCAAAACTCATTGCTGTTATTGACTCTTAGTTAAAAGATAACTCATGGTCTTCACAACACCTCTTACAAGCCTGCTTCACTTTTGTAGATAGCATTTCCAGAAGCAGGCAAGGTGGTGGTGTGTTTACTCTCATTAAAAAAATGCTCAACTCTTCCATATTCGGAAAACACCCCCCTCCACACATACACGCACACACATACACGCACACACACACACACACACACACACACACACACACACACACACACACACACACACACACACACACACACACACACAAAATGCAACATCTGATATAATCCCTCGAACACCTTTCAGCTCTCCATATTTTGAAGGAACATTCCTTATTTTCAGGCCTGATGTACTCTGCACAGGATATCCCTATTTTTGGAGGTTTGTCCCTATTTTCAGGCTCAATTTACCCCTTCACACAGTGTTATGACCCCCCCCCCCCACATCACATGTGATCTTTGCAGCTAGTAAGTATGCAGAAAACCACACTATATACCCAACATATTATTGGCAACAGTAATTTAAGGAAAATGACATGTCTCCCTTTTAATGAATTGTAAGCAATTCACCTTCTGTGGTATAGTTTCAAAACACAGTTCATTGAAGTCTACATATTTTTCACAGTCTGTTTGATAATGTGCTTATAGTTTTTCATCATTTTGGACACTCTTTTTTTTAATATGTATTTTTTAGTGTCCCACATTCCTACAGTAAAAGGGAAGAGTTATATGCTGTTTGGTATTTGTGTTATGTTAATTACGTGTCCTGATTTTTATGTAAGTGTTTCTTTGTTCTTATTTTCAATGTCTGCTGATTGAGAAGCATGAATCCCCCAGTTGAACAATTATCCAAGTCACTATTTAGCTGTTAATTGTTATAATTTATATATATCCTCCAGCACTCCCTCAGTAAGATGGCTACACACTAATCAACAAGAACACAGTATAATTTATCTGTTTGGGTAAAATTCAATTACTGGCTAGTAATTGCACAATCTGGATGCCAGCAAAGAAGAAATTTTGAGAAAGTAAGAGAAAATTAACCAGAAAAGGAGAAGAAAAAATGTGACTGGGAAGAATCTTGTAGCTATTTAGCAAAAAGCAGTTCAAGTTTCAGCTCTGGTGCAAGAGATGGATTCCAGTAATTTACAACAAAAATAAATCTAATGTACAAGAGAGCTGTTTAAAATAAGTGAACAACTGAAGGAATATATATAAAGTCAAATAAAAGGCTAAAAAAAATTGAAGTTTTAACTAGCAATTCAGATGAATTGACAGAACTGCAAAAATCAAAGGATGAAATGAAAAAAGTCTGACTGAGCATAAGCTTCTCATGAAGAGTTGTTTCAAAAAGTAGTAAGAGTTAGAAGACAAAGCGGTCAGAGAAAACCTGAAATTTTCTGCAGTACCAGAGGAACTGGAAGAAACAGGCTGTGTTAATTTTATGAAAGTACAGGTAAGCAAGTCGACTGGTGTTCCACAGCAGAATATAACAGAGAGTGCTTATTGTGCATATGCTCCTAATCTGCCCATGAAAATGCAACTAATACATATATTAGTAAAGATGCAGTCATACCATCAGAAGTAGCTGCTCATAACAAAATTAAGCCCAAAGGGAAATGTATTACAAATTGGGGGCAGCAAAGTGTTTGTGGAACATTATTCACTGCACACCAGGCAAAAGAGAAGCAAGTTTATCCCAGCAATCAGGGAGTGTTGAGAGGCAACTTGAGATTCAAGGTACTGTATCCAGCTTTCTTCAGAATATTTTTCTTGCAGGATAAAATATGTTTTTGGGTACAGAACATACTGTGAAGAAAATATGAGTTTAGCCAACAAAGGGTGAGCCAGCAAACAGAAAGAGATTCTGCTTCTCATTTTGTGACAGTAACAAAGTCCATAGAGGGAGGTTGGCAGTGAAACCACTTCCATTGTCCCAAAGCAAAATACTTGAGTGACAGAAAAAAGAGCAGAAGTTGCTTAGGAAAATCCGAAGAACCTTGGACTTGAACCAGAGACTGGTGTTGAGAGATGGGAAGGACTGTGAAGAAGGCCAGCAACATTGTGAAATTAGTGAATAATTGGGAGACTTTAAAGTATCATTCCCATCAGATAAAATAATAGATGCGTGAAGCGTTACATTGCAAACAGAAATGGCTGAGAAGGAGTGGAATGTTGTTGACTTTGTTAAACTGGTAGGCTGACTGTAAGCATATACCTCCTTGATGTAATTAAGGGTTAGAAGGACATTAAAGGAACTAAAGAATAACTAGGTAAAACAGTGTTATTACTAATATCTGTATAACATTTTGTGATGTAAATTGCATGCTGTATTGTAAAGCATTTTGTATAGTGTGCAGCTGGGGGAATTTTAAATGCAAGCTGAGGGGGAAGTCTTATCTTTGACTGTTGTATCTACTAAAGATATTAAAGTAAGAATGTACTTTTTTCATAGTTGTAAAATATCCAGGCTTTACACTGTAACAAGGTAAGAAAGGCTGGATAGAAGCAAGTTAAATGCATATAATGTTGTGGTCTTGGGCTGCTAGAGTAGGGGACATGAAAGTGTATTGATCACATATGTAGAATTAAGATAATATTCCCTTTTTTATAGAGGCAAATTTCTAGATTCATTTCCTTGGATTTAAGTTATAGACAATTTTTTAAGCAAACGGTTTTGAAGAATATTTATTTGGCATTTGTTTATCAGGACAGTCCAACTGGGTCATGAGGTAGCCATTTTCATCAGAGGCCTGGGGAGAAAAATCTCCAGATATATATGGTAGCAGAATGAAAAACTAGACAGACATAATAAAGTCAACATTCAAGCACACATATGAAAACAACACATTAGTTTTTCAGAATGGGAACGTAACAGACATAATAAAGTCATAACATTCAAGCACAAAATTTGAAAAACTACACATTATTATGTTGTTGAGTTTTTATTCTGATAAAGTCATAGTGTTCAAGCATAAATTATATAGAAAGCCTTATAATATGAAGATGCAGCATTATTACATAATAGATGATTATCATAACAATTATTAATATTGTAGTTGTTGTTGTTCGTATTCGGCTTTTCCCGGTAAGGGGTCGCCACAGCGGAACTCCAGTCCGCTAATGATTGGCAGTAGATTTTTACGAAACGCCGAGGTGCCAGCTCGACACCCAACCTTCAATGAAAGCACGTCCATTTACGCACGCATGTCTTTCGAACGCTACCCAACTGCGGGGAGGACATGCAGACTCCACACAGAAGGCACTCCCAAGCCCAGCCAAGAATTGAATGGGAGAACCTCTTGCTGTGAGGTAACAACGCTACCGCCGTACAACTGCGGCATCTAATTATTAATATTCTAGAAGCTATAAAATATGGTAATAGATTATAGCAGTGAAGGAGTAGGCTAGTACAAGTAGAGAAGGGTAGGGTGTGATATTGTGGATAGTAGAAATAGATGTGTAAAAGGTATGAGTGTAGAGGAAGGGAGGGTAGGGTAACTTAGTGGGGACAGAGAGAATAGAAGTAAAAAAATATAAGAGTACCTCAGGAATAAGATAAAATGATGACTGGCATAGGAAATTGTAGTTCTTTTTTGTATTTACAAAGTCATTAGCTCTTTTCCTCTATTAGCATTTTCAGTGGGAGACAGAAAAGTCTACAGGTGCAAGCAGACATTTCTTAGAGTTCAAAACAGTGTGTTCTGGGTGAAATTTACAAAGGCTGTTTCATCCATCTGCAAAGCCAATAGCTGTTTTTTCTTTATCAACTTGAAGACTTGAGGTGTGCACGTGCAATTAATTAATTAATTATGAGAAGTCTGAACACTTTTGCGTGAATATTAAAAGGCACAATGTAATTAACATTGAAAGGTACAGTGGCAAGCAGTTCAGTGAAAAATAAATTAAGTGTGAAACTGTGGGAGGTGAATACGTTACGCAAGTAGTTGCCTCAGCAGCAGCCTTACCACTTTAATACATTTAATATAACGGTACACAGTTTAGTTTATTTATTTAAAAGTAGCCTGTACACTTTTTCATAAAGCTAAACATTAATGTTTACTGAAAACATATGCAAGTTGCTCTTCACATCTGCCAAGGAAACAGAGGTAAGAAAAGACCAAGTAGTTTAAATGAGCACACAGGCTGTATCATGGACTTTAACATGGGTAACCTTAATTTTATGTTAGTTATTGCTTAAGGGTGCAGCCATCAATTTGGGGCATCTACTCCTGTCTGGAAAATAAACTTAATTTCTTGAAAATGTACATAGTTTTGTGTGATTGTTCTAATTTAAAAGGTGCTAGAGGTTCTGAAAATTATTTATTTTTGAGTGTTTTTATTGAAAAAAAAAGTCTTGAAAATGTGATATAGGTTTAAATGGAGATGAGATGAAGCAACTCCATAAGAAATCAAACTACCAAACATTAATGTGTGCGTGACTGGAAATATAAATTCAAAAAAAATTTCACATATAATAGATGGGAGTGATAGCTTTGCATTGTAATGGCTAATTTTCCCATGTTATCATGAAGTACAAATGGCCTTAGAGGTATAGAAAAAAATTAAAGCAGTATATTGAGAGGGGTAGGGTGGAAATAGCAATTTTGCAGGAGATGCACTTGGATAGAAATGAGCATGATTTGACAAAAAAGGCATTTCGGGGTGGACATTTGGCAGAATATCAGGGATATCAGGGACAAATGAGTAATAATGATATTGATTGCTAGAGGTGCGCCAATAGTGATAGAAGAAGAAGAAAAAAGACAATAATGGTAGCTTTGTAGTAGTAAGGGGTTATTAGCAGCAAATAAGGATTAAACAGGCATCCATTTATGAATTGCTATTGCAATGTCTTTTGGCTTTTCCCGGTTAGGGGTCGGCACAGCGGATCACTGGTCTGCAGATTGATTGGCAGCAGTGTTTTAGGTTGTCAAGTTGCCAGCCTGGCACCCAACCTTCACAGAAGACACACCCATACACATACTCACACACACACACACACACATCTACCTGCCTTTAAAACTCACTCGACCACAGGGAGGACATGCACACTCTGCACAGAAGGAACTCCAGTCGAGAATCGAACCAGAGAACCTCTTGCTGTGAGGTGACAATGCTAACCGCTCCACCACTGTGGCCTGTCTCATTTATAAACTGCTATTATGTAGCTTAAAATAATTTTGGAAGACATGGTAAGCCTTCACTGGAGAATATTATTTAAGGATGGGGACTAGAACCTGATATGCAATAGCAGTGATGTATTAAGGGATCTAGAAGGGAAAATATAACAGAACAGGGTAAATTTCGAAATAAATATATGAGTATTATTGGTATGGAAGATATGAATGCAGTAGTAGGAATCCAGACAGAATTTTTTCATATTATTCCTTAAAGTACAATAACTGGGGTAGACTGGGTAGAAGTTATGTTTCATGGGAATATGTATGTTTGAAATATTTGAAACACATCCAATAACTATTTGTGATCCTGCACCAATAATAACTAAGCTAAAGATGCAGGGTATTGAAGTAAAAATGAGACACTGGAGTTTTCCTACTTATTTGTAAAAGAGAAAAGAACATAAAGAATAGGTGGTGGAAATGATTTAAAGGTTATTAGGTTAAAGCTGCATTGTCCAAGGCCAATAATACAGCTTTCATGGGACCCGGTTATATCCCTGGATGTGTTCTACATGAACTACAAAGTGAACTGGCACTACATCTGTGTGTCCTGTTTAATCACAGCCTCATCTCAGGCTTTGTCCCTACCGAATGGCGCACTGCTACAATCATCCTTCTCCATAAATGGAAACGACTACAAACCCTGGGAATTATCGCCCCATTAACCTGACAAGTCTGATATGTAAGGCTATGGAGCGCATCATCATGGACCTAATTAACAAGGATATAGGGACTCTCCAAACTCTAGATCCGACTCAGTTTTTTTTTTGTGAAAGGTAGATCATGCCTGCTCAACCTGGTTGACTTCTTTGAGTCAGTCACCAGAGCTGTGGATGAGGGCAAGGCAGTTCATACAACCTACCTCGATCTGGCCAATGCCTTTGATACCATTCCCCACTCAGGAATTATTGATAAACTCACCAAACTAGGCATTAATCCTTATATCACTAGGTGGGTTGCAAACTCCCTCCCACCTCAAATCCGTAGTACCAGCAGCGTTCCCACCTTTAAATCTCTCCTCCACTCACATTTATCATCTCTCTGGGAATGCACATGTTCCCATCCTGCATAACATCACCAGCTACTTCTCACCCCTTAGTCTACAACTCTTCCCTCCTATGGGAACATACATATTGTAATTAACCTCTTATGTAAATATCTTCTGAACACACCTACTAACTATAGTCTTACTTAACACTTCTTTTCTTTTCCTTTTGCTAGTAAACATAGAGACTAAAAATTGTAAACTGATATGTATTGTTGCATATGCTCTTCTGTATTTTTCCTGTTGCATTAACATTTTCTTGTGCTTATAAGTACTACTCTGACACTTTAACAAACTGTTATGTTATTTTATTGTATTTTACTTTTATTCTTACGTGTATATTTGATATTGTATCTATGGAGCTTTTCTCTCCAGGACTCCATTGAAAATGGGCTCATTCGGCCCAATGGACCATCCTGGCAAACAAACTTCAAATAAATAAATAACTAAATAAATAAATTGGCTCACAGATGGAACCCACAATGTGAAAGTAGCAGACTCCAAGTCAGACTGCCGATCAGTTACGAGTGGAGTCCCACAGAGATCGGTCCTGGGTCCTCTCCTGTTTGGCATCTACTTCTTAGAAGTCCAGGTCAATATGGAGGGACTCTGGCTGACCAAGTTTGCAGATGACTGCAATCTGGGAGCCATTATTAACTCCCCAAGTGATGTAGACATCCTACAGAAAGGCTTCACTGAGACCAATGACTGGTGTCAAAACCATGGCCTTAAGCTTAATGCCAAAAATGTGTCGTCATCCCCTTTGGGAAAAACTCAGTTCCCACTAATTAACCCATCAATGGGAGCCCACTGTACACTGAAGGCGCTATAAGAGATCTGGAGACACAGGTTGACAGCAACCTCTCCTTCGACCACCAAATTGCCACTGTGGTCAGAAAGTCCTTTTATGTGGCACATCTCATTACCAAGAGTTTTGCATCCAGGAAGAAAGAGGCCATCATCTCCCTCTACTCTTCCCTCATTAGGCCAGTCATTGAGTATAATGCCCCATTTGGCATGAACCTCACTAGACACATGCAACAACTGGGAAGGCCACAAAAGTACCTCACGAAGACGATCCTAGGCCTTAAACACATGTCCTACATGAACAGACTCAAAAAAACTCCAGCTATTCTTTGCCTTATATCGTCTACTAAGAGGTGATCTCTGCTTGACTTAGAAAGCCATATCTGACCCAGCTCTGTTAGAAATGCTACATTTAAAGAAATCCCAATCCTTCCGCACCAAATGCTCCAGAGGCCTCAACCTCATTACCACAATCAACAATACATGCTGGAGGACAGGTTCATAACCCAGAGACTGCCCATACTCTGGAACAGACTTCCCATACATGTCAAGCAGAGCACCTCACTGACCCTCTTCAAGAGAAATCTTGAGGAGTGGATGGGAAATAGAAAGTTCACCCCAGGGATCACTCCAGTGGCTCTACTTGATAGAGGTACTGGGAACTAACATCAGGCGGCACAATGCCAGGGCACTTCTATGGGCTAGGCTTCTAAAGGCTCCAGGGCCATTAGCCTAGTACACACCTATGAACCTATGAAGATAGAAATTTCTTCAGAAAGGATAGCAAGTGAGAGTGATAAAATGAAAATGGAGTTTAAAACATGGCAGACGTTTACATTATAACATTTGTATTTCAGTACTCTTGCTGCTCTAGTTTTAATCCTACTTTATGTGAATTTAAATTAACATGAATTGTTATATGGTGTGTATTTTCATAGCCTAATTTTTGTACTTAGCTTAATTTTTGTACTGTATAAGTTTTTTAGAGCTTTTCTCCCCGGGCCTCTGCTGAAAAAGGGCTTTGGCTCAGTCAGACATTCCCGATCAACAAATGTAAAATAAATAAATAATAAATAGACATAAGAGAAAATGAGATGAACTAAGACGGTAATATGAATTATGTAGAGGAGTTGATAAAAGTATTGCAGAATAAAGGGAATTTCACAGAATGAGTGGAGACCAACTGCAAACTGCCGAAGGGAAAATACTTGAGTATTTTGATGATATGCATGAATTTAGAAAAGTTACTGTTAAACAACTATTTTGATAATAATTACAGAGCACAAAAACTTTTAAAACTTTTAGCATAGCAACTTAGGCAAAAAAAGAATGTATAACAAGAAAAATAACCAAAGATTATATATCTGTATATATATATATATATATATATATATATATATATATATATATATATATCTATTAGAGATATTTTGAAGATTTTCTGAGCATTTATATAAAACAGAGGAATGTGTAAACCATTAAAAGGCCCAAATTGGAATATTTATGGACTTAGTTAAGTCAGAGGCAGGTGAGGCTCAACAATTGATAGCTAAGATAGGAAGAGATGAATAGTGATATATAATCAATCTGCAGGGAAGTCTCCAAAAACAGATGGTGTTCTTGTGGAAGTTTGCAAGTTGGGAGGGAAGATTGTGATAAAGATCTGGAAAGTTCTGTTTAACAGTATTTTTAATGAGTGGAAAGTACCAGCAACTTGGAAGAAAGTTGTGATGGCTGCATTTCCCAAAAGACTTTTCAGACCCATCATCATATAGACCCATTTCAGTTTTAAACCATGTTTATAACATGTTTATGTTTACAATGGCTAAGAGAGTGGCAAAGGTGTTGTCAAAATAGATAGTTATTAGTGGTGTTCTGTGCAAGGGAGCAAACATTTTTCAACAGTAATAGAACAATAATGATAGCTGCGGTGGTGCAGCGGTAGCGTTGTTGCCTCACAGTAAGAGGTTCTGCTGTTCGATTCTCGGCTGGAGTGCCTTCTGTGTGGAGTCTGCATGTCCTCCCCGCGGTTGAGTGGCCTCTGAAAGACATGCGTGAATGGGAGTGCCTTCGCTGAAGGTTGGGCATCGGGCTGGCAACTCGGCACCATAAAAATCTACTGCCAATCATTAGCAGACCATAGTTCTGCTGTGGCGACCCCTAACCGGGAAAAGCCGAAAAGACAAATAATAGAACAATAATGATACAGAGGGAAGCAGAGTATAAGAAAGTTCTGCTAGTGTTGTTGGGTCTTGATGCAGAGAAGGCATTAGAAAGGCATATGGGATTGTATTATTAGGGTAATAATACCTTTTGCCTTCTCTGATAGAATAATAGCATTAATTAGGAGGATGTATGAAGGGTCAGTTGTAAGAATTAAGTTTGGAGGCTTCCTCTCCAACAAGCTATATTTGAACATAGAAACCAGGTATGGTGTCCTGTTTCTCCTTTATTTGCTTTATATTTGGATCCATTGGCAAAATAAGAACTTCACAAATTCAAGGTTACATCTGGTATGGTAATCAAGAAAAGTTAGCTTTATTCACAGATGGCATTATTTCATACTTGATAAATCAAGAAGAGGATATATTTATTTTGCAGCATTCTGAAACAGTTTCAGTTTTCTTCAGGATATAAAACAAATGAAGATAAAACAAAGGTTGTTGTGGTAAACTGTGTGCATACACATTAATTCATTCTGCAATACTCATATTTATGGGGACATGATAGTATGTAGGTGTATGGACTAAAAAGGATTCTGTTATGGCAGATAAGAGTATGTGGGACAGTATAAAAGATACTATAAAAACTGAAGTGGAAGCTCTTGAGTATGGCTAGGGATAGTAAAACAAAAGCAATGAAAATGTTTCTACTGCCTTTGCAGGTGTATTTTTATCAACCAGAAGAGACATTGTGCACAATAATTAATAAAGACTTGAGAAAATTGATTTGGGAGAGAATCAGAGCAAGAGTAAAGTGGGATAAATTAATTCTCTCCACAGGACAAGGTGACTTAGGATTGCCTGATTTGAAGAGAGACTTTACAGCTACGCAATTAAGGCTGATATACATAAAACAAGCTGAAGGCTATAAATCAAAGTGGAAAGGGATGGTGATGAAATGGTGGGAGGGCTCGAGAAGTAGGAAGAAAGTAGGATTTTGGATGCAGTTACTTAAGGGGGAATACAATCTACCACACAGAATACTATAGTCATAAATTAGCCGCACGTATTCTAAGAACTAAGCTGACATGGGTATGGAAAAAGATTTTACTGTTAATCATCATCATCAACCATCCCTTTTTTCCATTTTCTACATGGGGTTTGCGTATTGTGTCAACCATTGCCATCTCTCTTGCTTCAGTGCACTCTCTTACCTTCTTCAACCGTTATGCCTGTCTTTTGCAGGTCCCCTCTCACTCAGTCCTTCCATCTCTTTGCTGGATGCCCTTGATTCCTGTTGCCTTCTTCCTGTCTGTCCCAAATCTACTTCACCAGGTTGTCTTCTGCTTTTTTACATGTTCCCAAACCACATTAATCTGTCCTGTTTGAACTTCTCTGCAATTGTAGCTACTTTGGCTTCTTCTCTGATGTCCTCATTTCTTTGCCTGTCCCACAGTGTGCATCCTATCACCCATCTCAGATAATTCATTTCCATTACCTCTAGTTTTCTCAACTGCTCTGCTTCCCTGTCCAGGTTTCCAAATCCCACTGTAGTACTGGTCCCTCCACTGATTTGTATACCTTACTTTTCAGTTTCTTTGGGATTCGTCTGTCATACATTATCCCTGACACTCTGTGCCAGTTGGCTGCAGCCCCTCTGATTCTAGCTCTGACCTCCTGACTCAGACTTCCATTTTCCTCAACCACCCCCTTCCAGATACTCAAAGCTGTTAACCTGTTCCACTATTTTCCTTTCTGCCTCAGTCCTTAGCTTCTTCTGATTTCCCCAATTTGTTACCATTACAGCTGCCTTCTCTATACCCAGTTTCATTCTGTGTTCCTTCAGTTTTGCATTCCATTCTCCTATCATTTGTTGACGTTTTTGTTTAGAGGCTGCTTGTTATACCACATCATCTGCATATAGCAGCTTTGTTAATCTGTCCCTTCTAAACCTGTTTGCTAATGCAGTCCATCAGTATGAACAGCAGTGGGCTTAGAGATCAACTCTGTTGCACACCTACTCCCATCAGAACTCCCTCTGTTAGTCCAAGCACTGTTTTTATTTTTATTTTTTATTAAAAATATATTTTACCATTAATAAAGGTGTTTATAAAAAGTACAAGGTACTCTGAATAGATTTATGGAAATTGCAGTGCACCATAAGCTTATGATTTTGAGTGACCTGATCACTGATGGAATGGAAGCCACAAAAAAAATGTTTATGTCAAATGGTAGTCAGTGTAATTAGACTAAGTCTAGCAACTAGTAGAAATTCTGTGTTAGACACAATTATTACAACCACACCCAAGAAACGTATTAATAGTCACACCTTCCACAGTGCTATGAGTGACCACTGTCCTCTTCTGTGCACCTGATCTCTGAAAACTAGAAAACACCCAGGCCACACCCTGCTGACTCACTGTGTACCTGAAAGTACTAATTTAGTCTTGCTTTCTCATCTGCAAATAGTGAAGTGATCAGCTGTTTATATCTGTTCTGACCCTACCTGTGCATTATGTACCTCATGTAGTCTTTTGGTACCAATTCACTGTATGTTTTATGTGCTTAAGAAACAAAGACTTCAAGGGAAGGGATCTCTCTAGTTATCTCCTGAACTTAAGAACCTTATAAAAGAGATCATGCTTGATATGAATGAAAAAAGGATTCTAGAGACATTTCAAAAACTAAAACATGACACCAGAATCAACACTAATATGGAAAAGGCTACCTTTCTTGGGGACCAGCTTATCTCTCTTCTAGGCCAACCAGAGACGTTTAAGCATAATATTAAAAACTCTGAAACGTGTCAATGTGCTTTCTAAAACTAACACTCCCTCCAAGTGCCTACTAATTTATTTTACCAATGTGTCAGACCCTTTCCTAGTAACTCGGGCTGACACATTTTTGGATGTTTGTACATTTCTTTTCAAAGCCAGTTAGTTGAACGGTTCCTTGTCTATATTGAATTTAATCATAACTCAGTTTTCCCTATATTAAATCCAATTTTTCTACAAATTGGGAGTTCCTTAATATCTTGACCACTCAACTAAATTTTAATCTTACTCTTACCAGAAAAAATATCCTCTTTCAAAACTTCCCCTACCCAGTGAAGCATGCCGAAAGATTAGAAAAATATGATCAAACACCAGTGTAAATACAAAAATATAATATGCCGTCTGAAAAACAACATGGGTTTTGGCCCAAAGGTAGCAAAGTAACAGCTATTTACTTTCGTACAACCAAACTGTAACAAGTATGGATGAGGGTAAACTGACAGACGCAATCTTTCTAGAAATAAATCAGGCTTTCAGCATTGTGCACAACCCAGTGTGTTATAAAAGTTAAATGAAGCGGTCCTATGTGGTCAGCATGGTCATATAGAGTCAGCAGTTACTTGACAGATACAACCTTCAAGGTGACAAAGAGGAGGGGCAACACCCTAACTGATTATGGTTCTCCTGCTGAAGGAGTTTCTGAAGGGTCTATGCTTGGACCACTGCTTCTCTTTCCTCTCATGAATAAGTTTCATGGGACTACCCACATGTTTCCTATACGATATATGCAGATCATGTAATTATTACCAGTTCTCATAATTCTGTCTCAGCATTAAACAAAGACCTTCAAAAAGATTGCTCTATCTGGGAGTGGATTTCTAGTAACAAACTAATAATTAGTCTCCAAAAGTCAACTGTCATTGTTTTTGGCACACTCAGAAAAACAACTACTACCTCACCTCTGACTGTCATAGATCCAACAGGCTCTACTGTAACTTGTGCTACTCAGTAAAAATATTTAGGTGTTGTATTTTCTTAAAACTTATCCTTCCACTAACACACACATCTCTCTATCTCTTTCTGTCTTTCCGCTTTTGTATGAATTATAGCTATCTATTGGAGTGACCGAGTGACCCCACCAGACAGCCACCACTATCA
Source organism: Protopterus annectens (assembly GCF_019279795.1). Classification (NCBI taxonomy): domain Eukaryota; kingdom Metazoa; phylum Chordata; order Ceratodontiformes; family Protopteridae; genus Protopterus; species Protopterus annectens. The sequence goes on from NC_056731.1 coordinate 1,591,043,823, forward strand.
ACTGATCAAGGCAAAATGTCAAACGGAAGTACGTTGTCAGGTCTTTCTTCTGTTTGCAGTTGCTGTCATATTTGTGCGAACATGTGCATATTTACGCATCTATGCGGAGGGACAGGGGAGACAAATGTAACTATGTTGCTAATTTTTAAACAAAAATCTTGTGTAGGTAGTTAGAACTTGCCATGTTCATAGGTCCCCAGGTGTTTACTAGGCTAATGACCATAAGGGCCTTTTTAAGCCTAGCCATGCATCCCAACTCATTGGCAAGTTCAGATACCCTCGATAAGTGTAAGCATGGGCTTGGGAGATGAACCATTTACATGTTACCTGTTTGCATCAGAGACATAGGTGCCAAACCAGGGATGAATTTCATGTTTCTCATCCATTTGTCCAAGTTGCACTTGAATTGGATTAGTGAGGAACTGTGCTTTACATTATGGGGAGCCTGTTCCATAGACAGGGTAGTCTCTGGGATACATATCTCACTCTCTCTCTCCAGCAGGTCCTATTTATATCGCAGGCAAGATGTAAGTCTTTAGAATGGGTAATTCTGGTACTGTTTGTTTTGTGGATATGCAGGAGGTCCATCAGAGTGGGGTCTGACAATGCCCTGTATGTCAGGCATAGATTTCCCCTCAAAAGCCTGTAGGAGACAGAATACAGGGATAGGGCCTTGAGGAAGTCTGAATAGGACATATTACTTATGCCCTGTATTCTTTTAGTGAGGAACCTCTGTGGACGTTCCAGTTGTTGGATATGCCTGGTTAGATACATACCAAATGGGATCCTGTACTCAATGATAGGTGTGACAAATGCCAAATACAGTGAAACAATGACTTCCTTGGACTTAGATGCCATACCTTTGTTTATAAGTTGCACAACATAGAATGATTTCCTCACCACTGTAGACTCATGATGATCAAAGGCTAGATTACTGTTATGTGTGTCCCTAAGTCCCTGACTACTGGGTCAACTCTAAGGGGTGTGTTGTCAATATGATAGTTACCAGGGATGGATGACTTCCCGAAAGATACTATTATGCATTTCTTGGCATGTAGCTTTAGCCCATGACTCTGACACCAGTTGTTTGTCTGTGTCAGCCTTTCCTGGAGAACATTTGTGTCAGTGTGAGATTCAATGACAGCTCCTAATTTGCAGTCATCTGCAAATTTAGTCAGACAGAGACCACTGAAATTCGCCTTAACTTCTGAGAGGTAAATGCCAAAAAGGAGTGGTCCAAGGACTGATCCTTGAGAGACTCTTAGTTGTAACTGGCCTCTTTGTAGAGGTGGACTCCACAAGTCTTACTTCATGGGGTCCTGTCTGTGAGCCAGTTTGCTATCTACCGGGTGACATATGGGTTTGTACCTAACATCTTAAGTTTGTCAACAACGGCTGAGTGGGGTATTGTGTCAAATGCCTTGGCCAGGTCAAGGTAGGCAGTGTGAATGATTTTGCCCTCATCCATTGCTTTGGTGACCTTCTCAAAGAAGTCTACCAGGTTAAGTAGGCATGATCTGCCCTTGACGAAGCCAGACTGGGTTGGGTCTAGTGTCTGGAGGTTTACTATAGCTCTTTTGATCATCTCCATAATAATTCTTTCCATGGCTTTACATATAAGAAGCGGGACTACAGGTCTGTAGTTTCCAAGGTCTGTAGATGGCCCACCTTTGTGCAGAGGGATGACTGTTGCCTTTCTCCATTAATGAGGCACAAAACCTGTTTGGAGGCTACAGTTAAATAGTAATTCCAGAGGCCCTAATAGGTCATGTTTCATGCTATTTAGAAGGCATCTCGGGATATTGTCTGGGCCCATTGATGCAGTGTTCTTGGTTTTAGAGAGAGCAATAAAGATCTGTTCCCTAGTGATAGTAGGGGGAGATATATTTGATGATATTTCCTGAGGGAAGGTTGAGGGGGAGAGAGGAGTAATGTTGGAGCTGAATTTATCAGCCAAGAGGTTTGCTATATCTTCTGGCTCAGTATAGGTGAGAGTGTTTTTATCCTGCTGGGTGCTGCACCTCCTAATTTTTGCCATGATTTTCTTTCTCCTGTTATACAACCAATTGATTTTGTGATTCCACCAGGGTGGCTTGTTTTTTGAGTTAGTTTTGTACTATTTCCTGGTGGGTACAGCTGTCTCTATGCAGCTATTAACATGCTTGTACAGGGTTTGTGTGAACAGTTCTGCATAGGTAGAAGTGTTCTCAGAGTTAATAGGGTCTTGAAATTTTGCCAGGTTCTCACTTAATAGCAGGAGGTTAGCCTTAGAATAGTTCCTGAACTTTCCCGGTTTAGCTGGGGGTCCAGGTTTCATTTTTACTTCAAAGGAGACCATTTTGTGGTCTGACCTTATCAGGGAAGGTGTTACAGTAGGGGATGTGCAACATTCTCCCATATTACTGAGGACCAGATCCAGTATGGCTGCACTCCTGGTTGGTGTATTGACTGTGTGGTCAAGGGAGTTTGTGTTTACAAAATCCAGGAATCTCTGTGCATGTATGTTTGATGTCGCATAGGATTCCCAGTTAATAGTGGGGCAATTAAAGTCACCCATGAATATGGTATTGGGATGAATGGTTAATGTTTTTAATAAGTTTAAATACTTGGTATGGGTTTCCTGGGTCATAGAGGGGGACCTCTAGTTTGCAAGGAAGTGGTATTGGATTTTACCTATGGTGATTTGAACATGGAGCAGCTCAAGTGCATTGTTCTGTTTGATCAACATTGAAGTATATTTACTTTTGATGTAAACAGAGACACCTCCAATTGTAGTCTCTGCCTATGAAGTAGCTGGTCTAAATGTATATAAGGCATTATAACCCTGCACTGTGTGTATATCATAACTTGAGTTTGTCAAACAAATTGCATGCAATGCTTTGAATATTTTTTTACCTTATATGTTCTAATATGCTTTGCCGCTAAAACATGGTTTCTAATTCACAATGATTGACTCTGTCTTGTGCAGTATGCTCTGGTATATGCTTTTTCTGCTTGAAAACAGTTTTTGATTCAGACTGTGCTACATCTTGTTTTTATTTGCTTGCTATACTGTTAATTTTGATTTGTATTTTAGTTGCTTCATGTAGTTCTGTATTTAATACTAATATTATGGTGTTTTAGCGAAATGGCTTGAGTCATGGACCCCTTCACTTACTCAATTAAAAATGTAAAACAAATAAATGCACAAAAACACAGGCCCCTAAAATAACTTACTATCTGAAGTAGTTAACTTCATTTGTCAGCAACCTTTGGGAATCGGATCCGACCTCGGATCCAAGCCGGCAATCTTTCATAGCTTAGATCCGAGCTCCTAGCTCCTCCCCTTCACCCATAATCCCCTGCCATCCCTGACTGACCTCAGATCTAGTTTGCCACGCTTCTTGTCAGCAGCTAGGTTCTTGAGCTCCTGGTATCGCAGGGTATTGTAAGAGAAATTTCTCATTTTTTTTCTTATCCCCCTTAAGTGTGTGTGAGCATTGAGTGTTCAGGTTCCTTTTTTGTGTAAAACTTCCTAGTTTAAACCCTTTTAGTTAAACTTTCCCTCCCTCCCCTTCGCTGGTCGTTGTTTCTGTCTGATGTGTGTTTGGGGCCTAACGAGTGGGTTTTCTTTAGGATGTCTGAGGCCCCTAAACCCATCTTTGCTAAGTGCACCGAGTGTGGCCATAAGCTCTCCCCAGCGGATGGGCCACACTCGGTGTGTGCGGTGCCTTGGGGTTGAACACCTTTCCTCTGAGTGTTCTATCTGCGAGGCGTTCAACCCTAGGGCACTGAAGGACCGGAGGTCGAAGTTAATCCTAGTGGGACTTTTGCCCCCGGATTCGGCTTCGGCCTCCGATGCTTCTGTGGCCTCCGCCCCAGCTTCGGCGGCGGCCACTCCTGCCTCTCTCCCTCCAGTCGTTACTCAAACTCCTGTTGCAGTGCCGAAGGAGAGGGAGGCCAGGAAAGAAAAAAGGAGGGAGAAGCACCACAAGCGGAGGGCCGAGGCCTCCGCTTCAGCCCCCCCGGCTAAGCGGTCTTCTCCCTCCAGGGCTTCTAGGTCTCCTCCTTCTCGGCTCCGGTCTCCGTGCTTCTCACCGGACCCCGAGGAGGAGGAGACCCGATCTCCGTCTAGGTCATCGAGGAGGCACTCCCGGCCAGCCTCGGTGGCCTCTTCGACATCAACTTGCAGCCTTTCCGACGCAGATTTGGACCGGATGATGCGAAGGTTTCATCAGGCCCAACTGCAGATGGGAGTGCTCCTGCCTCCCCCCCTCCGGGGGGGGGGTGCTCGACACCCTTCTTTGCTCCGATAGCTCCTTCTCCGACCCGCTTCCCGGGTTCGGAGCCAAGCAGCCTTGGAGCCGGGGTTGGTCGGCGCCGACAGTATCGGGTACTTCGGCGCCGACTCTTCCCTCGAGCCTGTCGGGTCCATTTTTGTCAGATCCGGGCTTTCGGAGCCGTGGGCTGAGCGTCGGATCTGAGGGAATCAGTGTGTCTTCGGCTCCGTCTAGGTCGGAGCACACTAGTCCGTCAGATCCGATGGCTTCGGCGCCGACCCCGATCCATACATCCGATCCGAGCGAGGGTTTGCTCTCGGATCCCAGAGAGAGCGGCTCTCCCTCGGCTTTCGAAGTGGTGGAGAGGGCACTGTCGAGTGCTTCCAGGCCCCTGGTCCTTGCTTTGCTTCCGCCCTGCACTCCCTCACTGTTGGGTACGGTTTCCATCACCCAGCCCCAGGGACAGCCTGCTTCGATGTCCCAGGTCGTTCCCTTGGAACAGGACATGGCTGGTGAGACGTCCTTGGACAGCCGCCCCGAGGACGTCAGCCTTCCCCCAAGGACGTCCCTCACAAGCGAAAGTGCAAGAGGAGGCACATGGACTCCCCCGAGTCCTTGACTGATGACACGGATTTGGATGAAGGGGAAGGCTCCCCTAGGTCACCCCCCCGAGGATGTCTCCTTCGGAGACATCATGGAAATGCTCAGGATAAGAGGGGGGTGGTCTGCCCCCAAGGCTTCCTCGGACGAATCCGTGTTCCTGGAGGCATTCGAAGCAGGCTCATCTACCTCTTGGATGTCCCCTCCGCCCGATCCCTTAGTGGACCTTATTACCACTAGGGTGTGGAAGGAGCCGGACACTGTGGATCCAGTCCCCAAATGCCCGGACAAGATTCTTAGTCCGCCCTCCAAGAGGTCCCATTGGAGCAAGGGTCCCCCCATAGATGCCATGTTGGTGGCAGCGGCCACCAAGAGGGAATTAGCTCAGGAGAGTCCCTCGTTCCATCCACCGAGCATGGAGTCCCATTTGATGGACCATTTAGGGAAGCGGGCTTTTAGTTCAGCGACCTTCTCGGTGAGGTCTCTGAACTACATGGCACGTTATTCGACTGCAGCAGGACCTTATCAAAGAGTACGCTGCGTCGCCCCCGGAGTCCATGTCGGTGGAGGACAAACGGTTGTACTCCACTCGGATGGCCACTCTCAGGTCCATATCTAACACCTCTATGCGGCTGTTGTCCCACGCCACAGAGGGAGCCGCTAGAGCCAGTGGAACAGGCCTCGTCATGCGGCGTCAGGCCTGGCTCCGGCATTGCGATTTTGCGGAACCCTTCAAGGCGTTATTTGCAAATGCCTGTTTCGATGGTTCTGCCCTGTATGGCAAGACCGTTCACAAGACTTTGGTCCAGAGCGAAAAGGACGGGAAGACGTTGTCTGCCGTCGGAGTCCGCTTCTCTGCTCCCCAGAGGTCCTTCTCCAAGAACCAAAAGGGACAGAAGAAGATATGGTTCCGGATGTCGCAACAATCCCAGTCCGCTCCGGATCCCCATTCCTTCCATGGCAGAGGAGGACAGGGTGGACGCTGCCCTAGAGGCAGGGGGGGCCCGAGGAATGGTGGGTCCAGAGAAGCTTTCTCTGACCGGCCCACCCAGTGACCCTGAGGGATTGCCTGACTGCTCCTCTCTGGAGGCAGTGGGGGGACGTTTTTCGAGGCACCTGGCAGCTTAGGAGTCCATCACAACAGACCGCTGGGTGCTTCGCATCATATCCAGAGGATACCAAATTCCCTTTTCTCACATGCCTCACCAACCCAAACGCCTCCTCGGCACCCCACCCGATCAGAGGGAGGCTGCAGCTGTGGAAATTCAGCAGCTCTTAGGAAAAAGAGCCATCCAACACGTCCCCCCAGACCAGTTCAGATCGGGTTACTACTCCAGGTTCTTTTTGTTGCCAAAAAAGACGGGGGACCTAAGGCCAGTCCTCGATCTCTCCCTCCTGAACCTGTCAGTAACCAAAGAAAAGTTCCTGATGGTCACCCTTTAATCCATTCTCCCCCTGTTGCAGGAGAGTGACTGGATGTGCTCGATAGACCTCAAGGATGCGTATTACCACATATTGATGGACAAATGATCCAGGAGGTTTCTCCGCTTCCGGCTAGGAGCCAGTCATTATCAGTTCAGGGTCCTTCCCTTTGGTCTCACCTCAGCCCCCAGGGTGTTCACCAAGGTATTAGCAGTAATAGCGGCCCACATGAGGCTTCAGGGAATGCAGGTGTTTCTATACCTAGACGACTGGCTCCTGACCGCCCCAACAAGGCATCTACTCTGCTCAGCCAGGAATTACTTTCTCCACCTTGCTCCTCGGCTGGGGATCACCGTCAACACGGAAAAATCCTTTCTCAACCCGACTCAGGTGATAGACTTTATCGGGACCAGATTAGACACCAACAACTTACTAGCCTTCTTAACCACCGAATGACTTCACACCCTGAGGCTACATGTGCGGGCCATTTTACTATCGTCGGCTCCCCCGGCGGGATTGGTCCTGAGGGCGCTGGGCTCCATGGCGGCCGCAATTACCCTACTCCATATGGCTCGCCTGAACATGAGGGTTTTGCAGTGGACTCTCCAAGTCCAATGGTCCTTCCGTCGATACCCTCTCAGTCACCCCATTCCCCTCAGCAAGGCTTGCAATAGAGCTCTCGCATGGTGGTTACAATCACCGGACCTCCAAGCGGGACGCCCTTTCTCCATGGCCCCTCCACTCGCCACGGTGACCACAGACGCCTCTCACCTCGGGTGGGGGGGCATTATGTGGGCAGGACGGTCCAAGGCACGTGGAACGATACAAAGACCTCATTGCATATAAATGTTCTAGAGATGAGGGCAGTGCTGTTGTCGTTGCAAGCACTTCAGAGCCTTCTTCCTACAGGAACAGTTGCAGTTCAGTCAGACAACATGTTGGTGGTCTGGTACATCAACAAACAGGGGGGAACCAGTTCCTACCCACTCTGTCGAGAAGCTGTGAGAGTGTGGGAATGGGCGATCTCCACCAACCGCTTTCTTATTGCAACACACATTCCGGGATGGTCCAACATCCTGGCGGACAAACTCAGTCAGACCATACTGTCTCCTTACAAGCGGTCTCTCAATCCCCAGGTAGCGAAGCAGATATTTGCCGTATGGGGACAATCCTGTTGCGATCTCTTCACCTCTCCTTCAAACACGAAATGCAACAGCTACTTCGCTCTAATTACCCCCACCGGGGAATTCCCGAGAGACTCTCTGGTGCATGCTTGGCCTCCCGGTCTACTCTATGCTTTCCCTCCTCTACCTCTGATGCTGAAGCTTCTACAGAAAGTCAGTCGGTTAGGGAGCAAAATGATCCTCATTGCCCCATTCTGGCCTCGTCAAGCTTGGTTCCCTTATCTCTGGTCTCATCTGGTGAATCCACCTTGGATTCTAGATCCCCTCCCGGATCTGATTTCCCACCCCCTAGGCCTCCCAGTCCCGAACCTGGACAATCTCAAGCTTACGGCTTGGTTGCTCCAGTTCCACTCGTAGCTAGGACTCCCGGTATCTCCTCCCCAGTTAAAGCTATCCTAGTAGCAGCACACAAGCCCTCTACTAGGAAAGTCTATAGGAGTAAATGGAAACATTTCGCTATTTGGGCGGAGCGTCAGAACCTAGACCCTTTCACAGCTCCGTTGCCCGCCGTCTTGGATTTCCTTTCAGGGCTTTTTCATCAGGGGGCTAGCTGTTCCACAGTCAAAGTTCAACTAGCAGCTATGTCTCATTACCACGTGGGACATGAACTGGGTCCATTGATCACCACAAAGTTATGTAAGACCTTTCTGAAGGGCACCTTCCTACTCAGACCTCCAATAAAGGAAGTAGTGCCTCCCTGGGATTTGACTTTAGTACTTCAGGCCTTGACAGCTCCCCCCTTTGAACCTGCAGCTTCAGCTGATCTCAAACATTTGTCATGGAAAACAGCCTTTCTCGTCGCTATTACTTCAGCTAGGAGAGTTTCTGAATTTCAAGCCCTATGTGTAAAACCTCCTTACTTGACCTTCCACAAAGATAGGGTTTACCTCAGGACCAGTCCCTCATTCCTTCCTAAGATTAACCAATCCATTAATCTGCCAGTTTTCTTTCCTGAATACCATAACAAAGGAAAATACAAACTACATTCTTTAGATGTGCATAGACAGCTGCGTTTTTACATTCATAGAACGGCTGGTCATAGACAATCTGACCAGTTGTTCGTCTCCTTTGCCAAATTTAACTTAGGTAAATCTGTGTCAAAGGTCATCTTGTCGAGGTGGATTTCACAATGCATCCTTTTGGCTTATGAAAGTTCTGGCAGGCCCGCACCTCAGGGAGTCCATGCCCACTCTACTCGGTCCATGTCTACTTCTGCTGCCTTTCAGTCTAGAGTACCCCTGGATGATATTTGCTCAGCAGCCACTTGGGCTTCACCTCATACCGTCATCAGCCATTATAAATTGGATATTATCTCTAGAGGGAGAGCATCCTTTGGCTCTGCAGTGCTCCGGAACATCCTTCCATGAAGGCCGCCTAAGGTACAGGTAGCTGGGGACTCTGTCCCAAAGGTTGCTGACAAATGAAGTTAACTACTTCAGATTAAGAAGTTATGTACTCACCATAACGTTCCATCTGAGTAGGTAGACTTCATTTGTCTGCAACCGTCCCACCCTCCTTCCCCCTAACCTTCGGATGTTATTTGGCCAGAAGTTTTTTACTCTGCCCTTTAAGGAAGGTAGTTAGTTTCCTTTTTCAGCCTTATTGGTTATGGGCAAACTTGATTTGAGGTCATTCAGGGATGGCAGGGGATTTTGGGTGAAGGGGAGGAGCTAGGAGCTCGGATCTAAGCTATGAAAGATTACCGGCTCGGATCCGAGGTCGGATCCGATTCCCAAAGGTTGCAGACAAATGAAGTCTACCTACTCAGATGGAACGTTATGATGAGTACATAACTTCTTATTTCAGAAGTCCAGAAGGTAGGTCTCAGATCTACAGAAAGGGAGGAGAAGTAGATATGGTGGATAAATCCAGTATGATGAAATGCATGGTTTGAAACACTGTCTGATGCAAAACTTTCATAATTCAAGAAAACGCTAAAGGTAAAATGTGTTTCTTTTAAAAGCTATTGCCATTCAGCCATGGCAACAGAATCCATATGGGGATTATACTTGGATCATATTGTTAGATGTTCATTTGTGACAGATTGTTTTGAAAGGACGGAGAGAAACACTTAGACTGCAAACTGCCATTTCTTTATTTAGGCCTCTTATTAGTAGTCTCTCCCGGGTTGCATACTACAGTGTGATTCCTGTTGAGGAATGTTCATCAGACAGCACAAAGGGCACAGGACAGTATCGTACCCCAGCTCTTTCCTGTTACAAAGTATTGTCATAGGCATCAGCTTAAGAGGAGGATCGTTCTACTTCATATCCAAGCACAAACTATTGGTATGAATTGTGGGCATTGCCAGGGAGGGATTGCTATTTGCATAGCTGTTCTCTGTTTAGAGTACTGTGGCAAGAGAATCAGGTAAAACTGTGTAAATGGAGTTAACCTCATTGCATTCCATTTTTATATACTACTGCCTGGAGCTTAGATATGCATTTTTAATGTGCACAAACCCTACTCCTTGGGATGCTAATGTTATGACTTTCAACCTACATTTTTAATACTGTCACTTTTGTAAAAGTTTGGTTTTGATGTTTTTTCCTGGTTGATGCAACCCTATGTACTGTTTACTGCGGACCTGGGTCTAAAGGCACCTTTAGGCTGTCCCCATAGTAACTTTGACTCCCTCCATAGTGGATGTATTTCCTTGCTTACCCCTAGGATCTTATTATAGGTATTGGTATAAAACTACAAAAATCTAAACAAATTAAATACAGCCAAAAACCACTACTTACTTACCCACAAACATTCATAAGCCCAAGGGAACTCTTGGAGTTAGTGTTAGCCTCGCTCCGCTCCCTTCCCTGCCCCCAAATTCCACCCACCCCCACTAGTGCTAAATTTAAACCAGACTTTGCCACTCCCCTCCTGCTAAGTACAAATCAGTACCTCACACATCATTGAACAGCCCTCCCCAGTAACCCATTTCCTTCTTTTCTATTTTTCCACACCCTGTTAGCACAGTTAGCCATCAAAACTTGGCCCGTCCCCAAACAAAATGCAAACAAACAAAAAAAATACTACTTACCCTAATGCCTATACTGTTTCTTTTTTACCATCTCACTGTCTACGAACAAACACTTGACCATGGTATTCACTACCCACATGGTCAGACACCCACAACTACACACATCACACCAAACACTTTACCATCCCCAGCACACCGAATATTCCACCCCCAATAAAATACCACCCCTGTACAGCCACAAGACAAAAATCCTAAAGACAAAGAATATATAAAACTTATTAACAAACTCCTAAAGCTTTGTCACTGTAACCTTATCACACATGGGGACATTCATCCCAACCCTGGCCCACCCACACCCAATAACCTCCACTCCCCTACCACAACCCACACAGTCAAGCTACCCATGTATACTCTCACTACTTCCCTCCTAGCATTTTACTTAAATATTAGAAGTATTAACAATAAGATTCCCAACCTACACGCCCTCCTAGCAACCCACTCCCCAGACACTATGTGTCTTACAGAAACCTGGCTAAAACCCAGTACTACTGACAATAAGATACTACCTCCAGAATACAATATTCACCGGTTAGACCGTGCTATTAGGAAAGGTGGTGAGATAGCAGTCCTTTATAAAAATACTCTAACAGTTAATAGAGACACCATTCAACCTCCCCAATTCAATAACACGGAACCCCTCATAACCAAGCTACAGATTAACCAAAACAAACACTTGAACATTGTCTGTGCATACATTCCGCCAGGCAACAACCTAAGTACCCTAGAGGATATCCTTTACTGGTTATCCACTACCTATCTGCAAGAAACCATAGTTCTTGGTGACTTTAACACCAACTGGCACCCCTGCTCATCCGAACCCCCCCACCCATATGAACTTATCTGGGTTTAAATAGACCATAACCTCTCCCACTAGGATAAACAAACCGACCAACAGGGAAAGTATCCTTGACTGGATCATAGTCAATCACCAACCCCAACTGTACACAGCTGGTACTCTCCTTGATGACCTCATTGTCTAACCTATATCATAAAACATAAGGCAGGAAACCCTCACCAGCCCAAATATAAAACAGTTAGAAACAGGAAAAACTTTGACACTGCTATGTTCCAAAACAAATTAAAAGCAGTTGACTGGTCAAAACTAACAAATCTTACATTAGGGGAGGCTATAGATCACTTTAACACTAAATTCCTAAGTATCCTTGATTCCCATACTCCAGCACGTACAATAAAAACTAGATCCAATACAGCACCATAGCTCACAAAAGGTACCAAAGCTAAAATCAAAACCAGAAACAAAGTCTGGGCCACCTGGAGAACAACTAAAGCCCCACTCAACCACCTAAAATATCGTCAACTCAGGAATGATACAAAAAAAATCTATTTTACTGGATAAAAAAGCTTCTACCAAAACTTCCTACAAAAACACCATAACAACCCTCAAAAGTTCTGGGCAGGCTTAAATCACCTAATTCGCCCAGGTCATTCCACTACCCCAACCCCGGCAAACCACGGCAAACCACACCCATAGTCCCCCAGAAACCATAGCTAGCGCCTTTAATAACTTTTTCACTAAGACAGTCCAATCCCTAGCAAATCAACTAACCCCCTCAAACTTAAACCCCACCCCTAATCTGCCCAATAATCACCCAGAATTTAGCTTCCAACCAATATCCATTAGTTTTATCAAAACACTTCTAAAAAAACTAAAACCTACCACCCTCGCTGCCGGCCTTCTCCCTGGAGAGTACCTACAAATAGCTGCAGATGCCATTGCATATCCCATATCAGTCTCTATCAACAGAACCTTATCTGAAAATGCTATCCCCTCCCTCTGGAAAATATCTCACGTCATCCCATTCCATAAAGGTGGCAGCTCTACAGACATATCCAACTATAGACCCACTGCCATTCTTTTCCCACTAGCCAAAATAATGGAGAAATGTGTACACAAGCAACTAATGCAATACCTTACACAGAATAACTTACCATCCAATTCCCAACATGGTTTCAGGCCATACCACAACACTACCTCAGCCCTCCTTTCCTTCACTACTGCCATAAACCAAAACAAGAATAACAATAGGCTTACTTCTGCCCTCTTTCCTGACCTATTAAAGGCCTTTGACATGGTCAACCATGAACGTCTCATTCTTTCACTAAAATCTATTTTCCTCAACAAGCCTGCTATCCAGTGGTTCCAGTCCTACCTGACTGGTAGACAAAAGGCAGTACTATGGCAAGGCAAACTCTCCAGCCATCTACCCCTCACACTTGGTGTCTCTCAAGGGGCCATACTAGGTCCACTACGATTCTCTATTTTTATCAACAACCTTCACACTGCTATCCCTAAAGCTACCTGCATTCAGTATGCAGATGATTTCACTCCGATCTACTCAGCAACCTCCCCACTCAAACTGCAAACCTTAACCCAAAATACATTCAACACTATCAAGAACTGGCTCATCAACCAATGCCTACTACTGAACCCCAATAAAACTAAACTCCTACTCTTCTCCCCCACTAGTAGATCTACCACACTTTCATTCTCTGTCACATCTAACAATGGTACCACTATTTCTCCAGATCATCACACCAAACTGCTAGGGATTATCATAGACAATAATCTCAAATTTGAACTACAGGTCAACAAAACCATACAGACCATCAATAAGAAGCTCGGATCACTGTATAGAAACAAGACATTTTTAACCCCACTGGTCAGGACTGCAATCAGCCAATCACACCTACTCTCTAGTCTTTTATATGCCTCGCCTTTACTCTCAAACCTCAACAAATCTGAACTAGGTAAGTTGTCCCATAGCTACAATTATAATGTCAGATTCGCCACTGGCTCCACCTATAGAACCCACCACTGCCAGAACCTTAAACAACTAGAGTGGCTAGAACTGGCAAACTTAATTCATTTCAATCAACTCTTAATAACTCACAAAATTCTGTACTACCCTGAAGGATACCCCCTCACTTAAAAATATTATTAAGCCATATAGCAACCTGAGATCCCTACGGTCAGCCGATAAACTACTGGTCCAAACCCACAAAGCTAATAACTCTGCTGGTGAATCCCTGTTTGCTAACTTCGTCAGCAAAACCTGGAATTCGTTGCCAAACTATATAACCCTACAATCCTCCAAGTCTCTTCAAAAAAAAAACCCTCAAACAATATCTCAAAGTGAATTGGCTATGCCCATGTACCAACCCTGATTAAGTTATAAACTTATAGCATAATCCAAAATTATCATAACATATAATTATGTCACCAAGCTCTGCTTCTAATCTGATGTCTCTTACTTTTAATTATGTCTGACCATGAGAATTGTGAGCCCATACTTGGGGACACTACTAAGCCTTGTATATAATCACTTTGTTTTTTATAAATGTTTCCTAACTTTTGCATAAGCCATTGTATGTAATCACCTTTTTATTATTGTTTCCTAACTTCTGTGTAATCTATGTAAGTTTGACTATGTGGAGCTTTTCTCCTCGGGCCTCCGCTGAAAATGGACATGTATCCAGTCGGGCTATCTCGGTAAACAAATGTAAAATAAATAAATAAAATTGATTGCCACTGACAGATTTTTCTAAAGTGATTTCAGGAACCCATGATCTTTAGGAATGTTGTCACTGCTAAGAGCTGCCATCATAGAGCCAGGTTGCCTGTTTCTAACATGCCAGAGGCTGCTCTTCCTCTATTAGTGTGAGGATCCTGCAGTCAGTTTTTTTCCCGTTTCTTAGTTTACACCAGGATTGTATACACTACTTCATTGGAATGAACTGTTACATTTTTCAGTATTTAATTTCATTGTCTTTGCTGCATTTAAAAGACTTTACTTTCCAGTATCACTTTCACTTATGCACACTCAAATACTCTTGGATAGCCACTCACATACACACTTAACTTTTTTCTGTATTAAGGTATATTCTTTTGATTAGTTACAGTTAAAACACTTTGCTTGTTATCTCTTTTCAGCTTTGTCTTTTATTATGCCTCCGGTATTTTAAGAGGGATAGTTTTGAGTACACTGTCTGCACAATACCTTAATTACAATCTCTGTCTTTCTCCTTCTGTTTCTTTCTTACTCGAATATGCAGACTCACACTCGTGTACGTGCACACATATATATATCTATATGTCTATTTTTCTATGGTTTACCCTTCTCAGAATGAATGCAAGAATCCTATTTCTGTAATGGATGCTGAGATTGATTTTCTTTTAAATTTTTCTTTCAGTGGCTGAGCTAGGGGATATAGAGCAAGTTTGGTGTGTGTCGTGGCACCCTGGGGGAGCCGCGGCTTCCTCACAGGGGCGCCGCAAGCTAATAAGCTTAGCTGCAAAATAAACCGCAAACAGTTTGCGGTTTATTTTGCAACTAAGCTTGTTAGTTTGCGGCAAACTAAGTCTAGATCTACACTGTAGCTTTTTAGCAGAACTGGCATCAAGTATACTAGCGGTCCCCAACCACTGGACCACGGACCAGTACCTGGCTGTGGAGCACTTGGAACTGGGCCATCAGGTAAGTGAATGCCTGTATGAGTGTGTGTGTGTCTGTCTGCGTGTGTGAGTGAATGCATGCATGAAAGCAAAAGAGTGTGTGTGTGTCAGTGAAATCGAGAGAGTGAGAGCGATGTGTGAGTGAATGCAGGAATGAATGAAGAAGTGGCGGTGTGTGCGTGTGAGTGTGTGTGTGTGTGTGTGTGTGTGTGTGTGTGTGTGTGTGTGTGTGTGTGTGATTGTGTGTGTGCGTTTGAGATCGAGAGAGTGAGAACGATGTGTGAATGAATTGAATGCCGGAATGAATGAAGAAGTGGCTGTGTGTGTGAGATCGGGAGAGTGAGAGCAATGTGTGAATGAATACAGGAATGAATGAAGAAGTGGCTGTGTGTGTGTGTGTGAGATCGGGAGAGTGAGAGCGATGTGTGAGTGAATGCAGTTATGAATGAGGAAGTGGCTGTGTGTGTGTATGTGTGAGATCGGGAGAGTGAGAGCAATGTGTGAATGAATGCGGGTATGAATGAGGAAGTGACTGTGTGTGTGAGATCGGAAGAGTGAGAGGGATGTATGAATTAATGCGTAAGTGGGTGTGTGGGTGTGACAGACAGTGAGTGCGATGTGTGAATGAATGCAGATATGAATGAGGAAGTGACTGTGTGTGTGTTTGATTGGGAGAAAGTGAAAGCGATGTGTGAGTGAATGCAGGTATGAATGAGGGAGTGACTATGACTGTGTGAGTGATCGGAAAAGAGTGAGAGTGATGTGTCTGAGTGAATGCGTGCATGAATGCAAAAGGGACTGTGTGTGTGTGTGTGTGTGTGTGTGTGTGTGTGTGTGTGTGTGTGTGTCACGGGGAGAGAGTGAAGAGTGAGAGTGATCCCTGGCAGCAGCAGCAATGAGGTCTTTGTAAGTCTGGACCATACCACTGGACACATACCTCTCACCCTCTTAGATCAAGAAATCTGGACAAAGCTAAAAATAGTGGCGGTATAAAGGCACAAAATAGGGACACAAGTACTGCTCTCACAAACTTAGAAAGTTGATAGAAATGCAGGTTTTGCATTAGCATGAATTTTCTGACGGGTATGAAGTATGAAATTCAACTGTCATTATTTTCTGACTTCAGCTTCAATGATCTGCCAGTGATTTGCCAGAAAACAACAATTTTATGAGAAAAAGACCAAAAATATGAGGCAAAAGTTTGGACATTCTGTAAAAATCTATATAGTTGAGATGTATGCTGGACAGAGTCAAATAATAGGGACAGATTTTAATATTGCTCTTATAAACTTAAAGTTAATAAGGTTGCCATTAGGTTTGCTTACCTCTCAACCATAGTAGATGCTGTTAAGCAGAATGTACACTTTTTTTGGTAATTGTCTTTTTATTGTACTTTTGAGCTTTTCTCCCCAGGTCTCCTAGTCCAGTCGGGCAGCCTCGTTAAACAAATGTCAAATAAGTAAATAAATGAAATATGCACTTTATGGGTGCCACTGGAGGGGCACCTTGGAAAACCTGTATACAGCAAGGGAGCCGAGAATCGAAAAAGTTTGAGAACCACTGCAGTAACAGATAAGCCTCTTCAGTGTACCACTGGAGTTATTCCTTCATCTGTGTGCTATTGAGGCATAGCATGCAGCAGTTTAGTGTAACCTACCAGATAAAAGCTAAAAACAGCAGCTTCCATAGTTTCCTGCATCTTTTGGCCAACCTAAAAGAGGTTCTTGCTGAGCGAGAGAGACCTGCTGTTTCCATCCCTTGTCATAAGCAGACAGAGTAGGAGACACTGAAGTAAAGGATGTTTATTTGCACTTTATTGTGGACGGAAGAATGAATAGCAAGCTACACGCTTAGTCAGACGTGCCATCCTGAATGATTTTTTGTTGATAGTGAAATCAACCAGAAATAAGAGAAAATTATGTATGTTGTTTGGCGTGGAAACCAAACCAAGTCGGTCTCACTTTTCAACCTCAGAGATATAAGTCTGGTGTTTTTTATGGTCTCTGTCCATTCCCACACCACAAAAAGCAGTTACTTTTCTGGATTTTACTGTCCTGATGTCACTTTTTATGAATGCAGTATTGACTTTTGTGTTTGAGTTAATGTGTGTTGCATACATACCTCACTTTTCTGTATATATTTAAGCCCTTCATCTCGAGTCAGCCTGCTTGTGTTGACCTTCAAACCCAGGTCGCTGATGTTGCATGCAGTTTTACTGTCAGTGTACCAACGAGTAAGTCACCACATGGTAATGCTTGGACTATTTGGGTTAAAAATAGGATACCCTTTCTGTTTTGTGATTTAGGGTACTGCACAGATGTCTGTCTTAAACATAAAACAAGACTATTATAAATGGCATAGAAGTATTAAACCAAAACCAAGATGTTCCTTTTTTCTATGAAGCCATTGTAAAAATGTTGATTTACAAATATCCTGTCAGGTAGTTTTTCTTTTTTTTGGAAATAATGATAATTTAGTTTAAACAGCTGTTTCCTTATAATGATTGCATGCACAGTGACATTATTTGCCATGTATTCGTAAGCATGGGGAATATGGCATACTTTGCATAGATGTACAGATGAACTGATGGGTATTAAAATGTCACAAGACTATATACAGCAGGAATCCTGCCAAATACCAGTTTAATTTTGGCTTCCAATCTCCTCAGTTGATGTGGAGAACGTGTGCTTAACAGTATTCTGAGGATTATGGTCATTAAGAATGGTGTGGAAGCTTATGAAGTTAGCCACAAATATAATTACACATTATTGGTTTTGATATACCAGTAACTTATAGCCTTGGAATCAACTTAAATATTTATTCAGTACAGAAAATATATCAAAGACAGTAAATATATATATGCCAAAGGCAGCAGCTCAAACTCTTGAAAATGTTCTCAGCTTGTCTTTCTTTTAGTATCTTCTTCCTTGTTCATACTCATTAAATCTCATCATTGTTTCCCCCTAGGAAACTGTTGAAGACATTCTCATAACATCTTTGTAATATTTTGAACTGGCCTCAAGCAAAAAGCGAGTTTCAAAAATTTACAAAAACTACTTCATAAATTCTTGATTGATGTTTTCAGTCTATTTACAGTGCAACTATTGACATGTCAAAGCTAAGACTTTCAGGTTCATATAGATGCAGGCAAACTTTTATAACTGTCAATCTGCAAGGGAAAAGAAAAGAACAGCAGAAGACTGAACAGCGGATAGAAACCTGCATACCACTGCAGTGGTCAATATGCACGGCTCCTAATAGCATTTTGTTTATTAAACACATGAAAAGAAGGGAAAAAAGTGATACAACACATCTTTTTGTAATTCCTTTAGGTTACAAGCAGTTGAGTTTACAGAATTAAAGCTTTAAGCAGGTAAAACGAGTTCTGCTGTGACCCTGGTTTGATTCCCCAGTCTTGCTCTGCCTACTATGGATCATTTTGTAAGATACTAAAGCAGAATGCATTTACCTAATTAACACACAAATTAAAAGGTTCATTCAGTCATTTAGCAATCAGTAATGAATGTGGCCTTCTTGAAAAGTAAGATTAGGCTGCATGAAGTTGTTCTTGTTCATTTGTGTCTGAAGAAGAATGGTAGATGTCATCTTGTGCAAGTGAGTATTTAGCAGCATATTTTTTCTTTTATAAATAACTACCTCAGTTTTGGCCTCATTTTCTCTGCTTAGTCTCACTTGTCCTCTATCGCATACTGCTTTTACTTATTGTTTCTTGTTCTCTGTTCATATTCGGTTTATATTTGTTTACTTCTCTACATTCTTTTCTCTTTTTTCTATTCTACTCATATACATCTGTAGCGCACTTCTACAACTTCTATCCGGTCAATGTTTTCTATGTTGAACTTTTTGTTCTTTAGTTTCAACCCTTTATTTCCTCTTTGATTCTCCTTTCATCCTCCTTTCAGTTTTTAATACCTGGGAAAATTAAGATTACATTAAAACTCACCTCTCTTAGTACACTGGTTTTAAATTTATTTTCTCTCAGAGTTCATAAACCTCAACCCCTATGCATAAATGTCATACTGCAGCTGTTAAACTTTTGATTCATTATTTTCCTTTTACATTTTACTGCATTACATATTTTTTTATGTTTTAGTTCTGTTGACCTTTTCTTCCAGGCATCCTGCTGAAAAAGGGTTTCCTACCCAGTCAGATTGTCATGGTAAACAAATTCAAATAAGTAAGTAAATAAATAAATATTAGTGAAGAAAAATCGAGGCAATTAGCAATCAGAGGTCAGAGTTCTCTCCTAGGAAAGAACGTCTTACTAGCTGCAGGTGAGGGACTGCAGCTTTCTCATTTTGGGGGAGTTTATAAGTCTTGGGATCTTGTTCCTGAGTGAAGGTAGAAATGATCAGTGTGCAGTGGTACCAGTACTGCAGGTGTTATAGCACATGAGGGGGAGCAGCTACCTGCATTTGGAAGTGTTCATATGCCTCACGATCTTG
This sequence comes from Protopterus annectens, assembly GCF_019279795.1. Taxonomy (NCBI): domain Eukaryota; kingdom Metazoa; phylum Chordata; order Ceratodontiformes; family Protopteridae; genus Protopterus; species Protopterus annectens. The sequence goes on from NC_056731.1 coordinate 1,591,063,265, forward strand.
TTCCTGAGTGAAGGTAGAAAGGATCAGTGTGCAGTGCTACCAGTACCACAGATGTTGCAGCAGGTGAGGGGGATAAGCTACCTCTGTTTGAGGGAGTTTATAAGTCTTAGGATTTTTGTTCCTATGTAAAAGTAGAAACGATCAGTGTCCAGTGGTACCACTACTACATGTGTTGTAGCACATTAGGGGGAGCAGCTACCTGCATTTGGCAGAGTTCATATGCCTCACGATCTTGTTCCTGAGTGAAGGTAGAATGGATCATTATGGTGAAGGTAGAATGGATCAATGTGCAGTGCTACCAGTACTACAGGTATTGCAGCAGGTGAGGGGGAGCAGCTACCTCTGTTTGTGAGACTTTATAAGAGTTTGTAATCTTGGAATCATGTTCCTGAGTAAAGGTATAAAGGATCAGTGTGCAGTGCTACCAGTACCACAGGTGTTGCAGCAGGTGAGGGGGGTAAGCTACCTCTGTTTGAGGGAGTTTATAAGTCTTAGGATTTTTGTTCCTATGTAAAGGTAGAAACGATCAGTGTTCAGTGGTACCACTACTACATGTGTTGTAGCACATTAGGGGGAGCAGCTACCTGCATTTGGCAGAGTTCATATGCCTCACGATCTTGTTCCTGAGTGAAGGTAGAATGGATCATTGTGGTGAAGGTAGAATGGATCAATGTGCAGTGCTACCAGTACTACAGGTATTGCAGCAGGTGAGGGGGAGCAGCTACCTCTGTTTGTGAGACTTTATAAGAGTTTGTAATCTTGGAATCATGTTCCTGAGTAAAGGTATAAAGGATCAGTGTGCAGTGCTGCCAGTACCACAGGTGTTGCAGCAGATGAGGGGAGAGCAGCAATCTCCGTTTGGGAGAGTTTATAAGTCTTGGGATCTTGTTCTTCACAAAAGTTTAAAGATCAGTGTCCAGTGGTACCAGTACTGCAGGTATTACAGTGGAATGTGGTGGTGAATTGTGGACTGAGCTATAGGATGAAGTTCTCAGTTTACCTGTCCTTCTGTCCCTATTATTATGTATGGATACAAGCTTTGCATAACAGCCGCATGGATTAGATTACACATAGAAGCTACAGAAATAAGGTTCCTTTGCAGGGTGAACAGGCTTAACTGTCTTTGACAGAGTGAGGAACGCAGCAATTTGGGTGGATATCAGACTACAGCCACTGTTCCTCTGGTTAAGAAGAGTCACTTGAGGTGGTTTGGGCATGTTGTATGGTTTTCCCATGAGTGCTTACTATACAGCCTACTGTGGGATACTCTATGACAGACACAGATTACACCGGAGGGATTATGTTTCTCAGTTTGCTTTGGAATTCCTGGGGATCTGACAAGATAACTGGGAGACTGCCACTGGGTACAAGGAAATCAAGTCTACCCTACTCATCTGGCTGCCACTGTGACCGTGTGTAGGACAGGTGGTTTGGAAAATGGATGGCTATAATCTCTATACTGTACTACATGTAGACGGTGTTTCATTTGAACATTGCAACAGTGGAGAGGGGTAAGTGAATCTGGTAGGAGAGTTTAAGTACTATTGGAGAGATGCTTACAGAGTTAGCCTTCATGTGGTATTAGAAATGACCCATTATCATGGTTTCTTTTATTTACTTATTACATACTGGTCTTGTTGCTCTCCTGTTTAGGACACAATAGAAGAGGCTTCATGGATTCTGTTCAAACAACTTTATTATATACAAACACATCATGATAGAAGTTTACTGACTTTTACTTAAGTAACTTATATACAAACTAACTACTACAATCATACATGCCTACTCTCTGGCTGCACTCTCAAAATGGCACTGGGAATAGCACGTGCCTGGTATTTATAATTCTTTTATTCTACTATTTCACTCAAGAAACTATATATTTACTGCAGCAATGCTTTGTTTTTCTGCAAAATGTAATCTTAACATTTTTATTATACCTGCTTAAATCTTAGTTTTTCTACAAAATGAAAAAAAAATTCCTTTGTAAATGCTTAATCTTTGTTCTGTCTTGAACCCACAAATTACCACAATTGTAAACTGCTGTAATCTTTTTTGTTTACCAATGTTTTAAAGCTTTGTCTTTAACCTACAAATGATTGAAATTGTAAACTGCTGTAATCTCTTTGTAACCTTTGTTTTGGAGCTTTTCTCCCCAGGACTCCATTGAAAACGGGTTCTTATTGGCCCAATGGACTATCCTGGTAAACCAACTGCAAATAAATAAAAAATAAATAAAATAAATTTATATGTGCACGCTCAGCCTTGATATGCTTCTTAAAGAGACCTATACTCTGATCTAAAGGTCTGATGAAGCGGTCGTTTTAATCATGAAACTGCTCACCTTGTTTTACATATATTTTCTGTTTTATTAAAGTGACGTTCGTATGTTTTGAACTGTGATTGAATCGTTCTGCTATGGTGAGTCGAGTTTGTTTTATTTGGAGTTTTGCTGTTTACTTACTACTCGACTTTCACCTGCATACTAATCATTTTTCATTGAGTTTTTCTTTTATTTACTTATTTATGTATTTATTAGTTAACCAGGTAGGTGTGCTGGTACGTGGACAGTTTTCGCTACAAGGTAGGCCAAAGGCACACTTATTCATACAAACAATATATCAAGCTTATGAAGCTGGTACACAGTGTACACAGTGTAGTCATTTGTCAGAACCTACCAAACTATAACTGATTAAACTGAAAGTAAAAATAGATAAATGTATGCAAGTATAAATAGTATTTATGTGATGTGAGGAATCAAATGGAACGTAAAATTGCAAATGTTTGAAAAATTACGGTTTCTGTAAGTAATATCACTAATGTCATGTGATACAAGAACTGTACTTAGCTGTAGTATAGTGCCAATATTTTCTGTAAAGCAGTTCCCTTCATTGACTTTCTATAGATGCTGAATGACCTTTTTATTTTGAATGCTAAATAATGGTGCTCATTTCATATGATATGCAGTAGAGTGCTACTCATGGCAAGGTCTACTTTTGAGAAAACTTTTTCTTGAGTTTTTGAGGAAAATGAAAGGTCTAATATGTGAGTGTGTACCATAACAAGACCTAATGAGGTAAAAGGATGCTGTTTTAGTCAAGTTTGTTAGAAAGGTTGATATGCTTACAGATTAAGGAGAACATAATATTGTGGCTTTGCTGTGACTCTAAAATCAGTAAATAGTTTTCATTTGTTTGAAAAAACTTTTATGTCTTAAGTGGAATTGAAAGAAATTTTGGGAAGTACATATTCATTTTTAGGATTTGAAACAGTGCTGCCTATATTTTAAGGTCTATATTACGTCGCCAAAATGCAATTCCTGCAAACACCTATCCATTGACACCAAATCAGTGAAATAATTTGCTGAGTGTAATACGAGCAAAGACGTAGTTGGCCAACAACAGAACTTTCCCCTTTTCCCCACTGTAGTGTGATCTTGGAGTTGGTATATATAGTTGAGGGGTTGTGGGAGATTCCCCCAATTAGGTGGGTTTGATTTCACATAGATGTTTGTATGTTGTGCTGGGAGCAAGTATTTCATTGCCCTTATTACATTCAGCAAATTATTTCGCTGATTTGGTGTTGATGGATAGCTGGTCGCCGGAATTGCATTTCGGTGACGTAATATAGACCCATATTTTAACATTCTGGCAGTTACATAACTAATTTACAATTACTTACCGTATGCTAATTCAGCTTAACTAAAGCTGGAACCCAAAGTGACATAAATACCTCCTGCCCGCCCATGGATATTAATGCTGTAAACACAACTTAGTACGTATTGTCTTCTGCATTCAGAGGCAATCTTTAAAACTTTTTTAAAGGCTGCAAAATGCATATTTCTTTTCACACAAAAAGGTGTGCACGTGTTTAAAGATGCATGAGTACACTTTTTTTGTTTGAAAAGGTTGTTTGGCGCCTTTAAACACACTCTTTAACAAAGTGCACATACCCCTGAAGATGTAAAAGGTGTCCTGATCTAGATAAAAATGTCACAGCAGGAGACAGATTCGGGACAGACATTTGAAAAAGCACTTCCCATTAATAGCGTATGTAGATTATAGGACTACTAACTACTGAACCACATTAAAGGCAAATATGAAACAGAAAATTAAACAGAGCACCATGTTTTGAATTTGTGAACTCTTGTAAAATTCTTTATATTAAGATCTGGATTTGATTCCTTGATCACTGCCTTCTTTAAAATGTTGCTCCAGATGGACAGCAGGATCTGTCACAATGCATGCAGATACTGTTGGAATGAAAGTTGGACAGTATTATTGCAGCATAGTCACAATGCTGAAGGCAAATTCTAGAATAAACCTGTTACTTTATCTTTACTGTTCCTGTGGATTTATGCAAAGCATGCACATATTTTGATGAATCTTCTTTGTATTCCTTGGGCAATGTAATTAGTAAATTCCAGTAATTTCTTTGAGGGTTGGTGTTTTCCTCATTTCAGTAATTTCCTAGTACAACATTAGTGCTTGCATGTAACATGAAAAGTCCTCATTGCACATTTGGGGTTACAGTCGTAAAAGAACAGTATGGCAGGAAATTAACTCCAGATTTAGACATTAAGTTATTTGTTAGCACCCACGCACACTGTGGGCTGTTTAATTTCCAATTACAGATTTCTGTTTAATATGGGTAAACAGTTGTCTCCTAATTTATAGATGATACTGATAAGTAGTGCCTTCCACATACTTTTCTGTCTCAGTAATCTTTTGTACCAGATTGGAGCAGCTTTTAAACATCTTGGAGACATACTTGCAGTATCCTGCTAGAGTAGTTCTGCTCCTCTGCTTAGACCAGAAGAGGCTATTTTTTTCAGTTTGAGGCACTCGTAAGTGCCATGCAGTGAGTATAGTTCGGTGAAAACATGAGAGAATAAGTGGAAATAACTTCAGCAGTTAGATGAAGTTATCAAGGCAGTGGGAAAATATCTGCAGAAAATTGTTCACTCGTTTATAGTACAGTAAGGTTAACTCTTGCAAATACAACAAAGTACTATTATGGTATCAAAAGAGCTGTTAGAAGTGGGCCGTAAAGATTTAAAGCAGTGGTATGTAAGTACAAGCTGGCACGATGGTCTGTATCAATTCAGGAAAAAAAACATCATTTTCATTGAGGGCATCATCTTGGGTCCAGTATTAATCAAGCATCATTTGTTGATCAAATGTAAGCAGAACAGAAGACAGTGTTACAGATATTTACCAAAGATGGCCATGAAAAAAAAGCAAGCAAACAAAAAAAAAGAACAATCCAGCTGTAGATGGATACCGGAAGAGAATTCCATTAGTTTGGTCTTTATCAGGCTGCTTGTGTTTATGAAAGGGGTGAGGGGCGGATATACATTACTTAATGGAACTGCTTCATCTGCTTTTACCTGTATTATATGTGGGACAGAATTTAAGAAATGGCACTTATAAATTATACCTGGTGTCAGTAGTTCATTGTGTCATTCGGAGTCATTTCACATTTTAAAAGTAAACTGATTCACAGTACACTGTCAGTCCTTTCACTCCCTCTCATACCACAGTTGTTTTTGTATAGTAGGGCACTTTTCAGTTGGATAGTTTGTTACGGTAAGAACATGATGTTAGGTGACACGTTGAAACTGCTGCTCATAAGAGAGGCAGATTCATGAAAAGGTATGAGGGAGACTTGTTATATTTTAGTACTATTTTCTACCATCATGGAGCATTTGTTTGCTGTTCTTCATTTAGGGCCTTTTGCAGCATGTAGAACATTTACAGTCTAAAATTACACACCTTTCACACATGACTAAAAAAGCTGTATGGTTTCAAAATTCATAAGAGTTGCTAAGTGTCAAGGCACAATTTCAGAGGTAAATGGCTACTTAGATTAAATATGTTCTCCCTAGAACTACCCAAAATTCTGTCCTGCCGAGTCACTGGTTGCAGTGACCAGGCCAGAGAAGCTCAGTGTGCCTCATCAGTCATTTCAGCCTACAGCTAGTTTTTCCAGCGCCATAGCACTAACTGAACTTGTTTTTGGAGGTATTTAGATAAAAAAAATAACTCTACAAGTGCATTGCTGAGGCTAAAAAATGCTAAACATATAATCATGTTAAAGATTTTGTGTAAACAATGGTGCACAGAAAATTACAGGTTTAGGGTCAAATGATTCATAAACATGAAGAAAGAAATATACTTCTAGGAAATAAGGCACTTTGTGTTATTCTTACAAAATGTGATAGATTAAGAGTCTTAGAGGGATGTTGTAACATATGTACAATGTAAACAAGATTGAATACTGTTTTTCACAATGTGTAAATGTATAGTAAGCTTTTGTTTATACAGTGATGGTCAGACTGGGAGGAAGAAACATTGGATTTAGCTGTATTTTTTTTTTTTGTGGAAAATGTAGATTAGCTCGTTTGGGGTGATTTTATGCACTGTAAAATTTTGTGAATTTTGAAAATGTAAAGTGCAAGGCATGTTTGCTGTTATTCTTATTGCTTTTATTTATTTAGTTCTATTTCTGACTTTTTAAATAAGAGATCCTACTCTTTCTCCAGTAGACATGATAGTATCTTTAATATTCACCCAAGCTACCACTGTCTCAGGCAGATGGGACCTCAGATAAGCATATTTTCTGAAGGTCAACAGTAATAAATGGATCTATGTACCTACTTTGAGAATACCATGACCTTACAATCTTCCTGGAATCCACGTCTTTTTTTATTTTATTTTATTTTATTTATTGATTAACTGGGTAAGTCCACTGGACATAATCGTCCCTTTTCAGTAGTCACCCAGGAGAATTTTCTGGTTAACTGACTTGCTCAGAGTCATACATTAAGCAAATGGAAGCTGAGGAAATCAGAGCTATACTACAGGAACCAGCTTAATAACAGCTTATAGCCTTAATCCTCTGCACTAACTACCAGATAAATTTGAACAGTCTACCTGTTGACCCACTAATTTTGCAATGTTGGATAGTTCCTAACATCAGCCTACACACTACAAGATGGGAAATTCTGTATATACTAAAATATTAATTGTGATATGTTTTTGACAACACTCACTGCTCAAATAAACAAACTGAAGTATTAATAGCAGTTGCTTATACTTATTGCTTTCTGCCATAGCTATTATCCAGATGATTTTATGTTTTCCTTTATGTGCTTCCCTTTGCTTTCTGTTGATATTTTTTAATAAGTTCAATAATTATATGACAGTTTCCTCATCGCTGAGTATTCCATTGTAACATGATGTACACTGCTTTTTTCCCAAAGCACTTCTTTATGAAAACAAATGTTTTGTTTTCTTTGTTTTTATTTCTTTATTTTTGCCTTGTAATAGTTTTTCTGCTTCAGAACTCTATGTATATGTGGTGCTTGTAAATAGTTCTGATTTCTTAAAAAAAAGATCATCTGGCTGAGATGGGCTATTATTAAAACAGCCTAGCCTATACCCCCCTGTGCCTCCATAAATAATAAGACAGCTCTTCCTTGGGACTTCCACGATGGCTGCTGCACACTAATCAACAGCTTAACGTCAGAGCTCCCAGTGTGAAAACAGAAACTAAGAAAAAATGGTGCCATTGAAACTGTCTTTCAGATAAAATGTAGTTACTTGCGGTAAGTACACTGGATGCCAGGAAAGAAGAAATTTGGAAAACCTGTTAGAAAATCCAGCAGAAAAGGTCAAGTGAAGACATTGTCTGGGAAGGATTCTGCAATTGTTCAGCAAAAAACAGTTCAGTCTTCAGCTTTGATTCAAGACATGGCATCCAGTAATTTAGAGGGAAAAAAATAGATTAGATGTACTCAGAGGTTATTAAAATAAATGAAACATTGAATGAATATGTCAGCTCAAATAGCAAAAGGCTGGAAAAATAGAAGAAGCTTTAACTAGCTGTTTAGATGAATCGATAAAGCTGCAAACATCAGAGGCTTAAGTGAAGAAAAAGCTGGCTAAGTATGACACTTCTCAAGGAGAGCTGTTTCAAAAGTAGTAGAGTTAGAAGACTGAAGCACAGTGAAAACATGAAATCTTCTGATGTACCAGAGAAAGTGGAAGAAACAGATTGTATTAATTTTCTGAAAGCACAAATAAGAAACTGTACTGGTGTTCTCAACAGAATTTTTTAATTAAATGGGCACATCAAGTGTGTACTCCAGATATGGCCATGAGAAAGCAGCCAAGACTTAAAGACTTGTATTAGTAAAGATGCAATCATACCAGCAGAAAGAGTTGATTTTAACAAAACTGTGGCAGATGGGCAAAGTATTAAAAATTGGAGACAGCAGCATGTTTGTAGAAAATTATTATTCACTGTATACCAGGTAGATGAGAAGAAAATTTATCCCAGCAATCAGCTGCTGTATTCAGCTGTTTTCAGAACATTTTTTTTTCTGGAGTATCACAGTCATTTTTGATGGAGAACAGGCTAAGGAGGAAATAAAAATGTTTTTCCAGCAAAATGTGAGCCAGCAAGCAGAAGGGAGCTCTGCTTTACATTCTTTTGACAATAAAGTTCATAGCAGGACTTTGCTAGTGAAACCTTATCCAGTGTTTCAAAGGAAATGCGTGAGAGAAAGAAAAAAGCACAGGAGCTAACTAGAATGGCCAGGAGGACCTTGGACTTGAAACCAGAAATGGCGTTGAGAGATGAACTGGATGAAGACCAGCAACACTGAAATTAGTAAATAAATGGAAGACTATAAAAGCATCAGTTACATTTGCGAAGTATGGCTTTGCAAGTAAAAGTGGCTGAAAAGACTGGACTTTTGTTAATTTTGCTAAACTTGTGGGGGACCATAAAGCATAGACCCCACTTTATGTCACTGGTGTTTAGAATGGTACTTAAAGAGGCGAAGTAACTGCAAGTAAACCTGTTTTGTTCTTATTAGTATTTGTATAAAACATTTCATGGTATAAACTGCATATTACATATAGTAAAGCAGTTTTGTGTAGTATGTAGTCAGGGGTATTTTAAATATGGGGGAGTATTTTCAGTGACTGTTGTATGTGTTGATGATATTAGAGTAAACAAGTACTTAAGCATTTTTTTTAGTTGTAAGAAATTTAGGCTTTAGAATATAACGAGAGAAGAAAGGCTGGACAAAAACAAGTGTAATGTTACTGTGCTGTTATCTTGGGATGCTGGGCTGGAGTGCAAAAGTGATATTTAGACTTAAGATATTTGGACTTATTTTTGCAAGGGTGGAAGTCTAGATTAATGCCACTGGCTTACACTATAAACAGTTTTTTTTTCCTGCAAGCACATAGGCTTTAAAAATAAGACAAAATGATGAAAGCCATGATAAAATTTACGTTTCTTGTAATTGCAAAAATATTGGCTTGTTTTTTTCCCATTAGCAAACATCCAGTGGGAGTCAGGAAGCCTGCAGCTGAAAGCAGCTGTGCATTCTGTTCTAAGTGAAATATATAAAGATTCATTGCTGAATACTTTTCCACGGAGACAAACTGTCTGGAGGTGCAAGCAAACAACATTGAGAATTCTGAGCATTCTTTGCTGAGGGAAATGCAAAATTTAAAGGTACAATGGCAAGCAGTTCAGTGGAAAATAAAGTTTGAAATTATGGGCAGTAAATAAGCCTCTCTAGCAGCTATAATACTTTAATATATGCATACATTTTCTTTAGGGTTAACATTTAAAGTTTTCTGAAAGCATACAAGCTGTTTTTTTCACATATGGGAGGGGAAAAGAAATAAGAAAATAACAATCAGTGTAAGTGGGAGCACAGGCATGCACTTTAGTATGTGCAACCTTAGTTTTAGTTTAGCTAAAGCCTGTGAGTGCAGCTGTCAATTTGGGGCTATGTTTCTTGTCTGGAGTGTTAAACTTCATTTTTTGTACATATGTACATAGTTTTGTGTATTTCGTCAAAGTTAATAAGAGATGAGAATGTTTTGAAAATGTATTTACTTTTTTTCTTTTAGAGTAGTCATTTAAAAAAAAGTCTTGAAAAATGTGGCAGAGATTCAAATGGAGATGGAAAAAAAAAAACAACTTTATAAAAGATCAGCCTGCCAAACATTAGTGCATGCACATAATGCAAAAATTGGAAATACACATTGAAGAAAACTGTCATGTATAATAGGTGAGAGCACTAGCTTTTTATCATAATGGCTACACTATTCATATTGTCTTGGAACATAAATGGACTTACAGGTATAGACAAAAAGGAACAAGTATTGAATTATATAAAAACAGCAATGCAGCAGGAGACACATTTGGAAATAAGTGAGTGTGTGAATTTGGCAAAGAAAGGGTTTCAAGATGGATATTCAGCAGAATATTTGGGACAAAGGAAAAGGAGAGCAATTATATTAATTGCGAGAGGGGCTCCAATAGTGATAGAAGAAGAAAAAAGACAATAATGAAAGATTTGTGATAGTTGGGGGCTATTGGCAAGACAGGCAGTTTATGCTGGCACATATTTATGTTCCACCAAAAACTGATATTGTAGAACTTAAGAAACTTTTGGGAGAAATAATCAAGCTTTTTGCAGGGAATATTACTTGTAGGTGGGTTCTGGAACTTCATTTGCAATAGTGAGAATGTATCATGGGGACCTAGAAGGGACAACATAACAAAAGAATGTAGCTATCTGAAGAAAATTATGAGAATATTTGGTATGGAAGGTATGAATTTAGTAGTAGGAATGCAGACAGAATTTACATATTATTCCCCAGGGTACAATACCTGGGCTGAACTAGATAGAAATTATATTTCACAGGAACATTTGGATTTAATTGAAAGCTTGACACACATCCAATAACTGTTTCAGCTTATGTACCAATAGAACTTAAGTAAAAATGCATGGTAATGAAGTGTAAACACTGACACTATCCCACCTACCTATTAAAAAGAGAGGAATTTAAGCAATGGGTAGTGAGAATTTTTCAAGAGTTATTAGGGAAGATAGAAGTATCTTCAGAAGTTATAGCTAGTGTGTGGGATAAAATGAAAATAGAATTTAAAACAGGATAGAATAAAAGAGAAAAAGATATGGTAAGGAATAATAGGAATTACTTAGAGGGCTAACAAAGGTTAAAGTATTTCAGAATAAGGGGAATCTCACATAACAAGAAGAGGTGTAAATGCAGAGTGCTAAAGAGAAAATAAGGAAGTATGTGGATAAAATATGTGTTTTTAGAAAGATTGCTGTTAAGCAACTGTTTTTTGATAATCACTCCAAAGCACAAAAATTTTTAGCACAAAAATTTAGGCAGCAGAAATTAGAAAGGGTTGTTGCCAAACTTAGGAAGCCTATACAAGAAAAGCAATCAGAGATCCTGTAGAGGTTTATGAGATATTTCATAAATTTTATAAAAAACATGTATAAAGCAGAGGAATGTGAAAATCAGGAAAGAGCACACATGGAAATATTTTAATGAAGACTTAATTATAAATTATAACAAGATTAGAGGTAGATGAGGCTCAACAACTAAGAGGTGAATATCGGATGAGATAAAACTGGTCCAGTCAATCTTGAGAAAAGTCTACAGAAACAGATGGTATTCATGTGGAAATGTAGAAATTATGAGAGAAGAAAGTGACAAAGATTTGGAAGATTTTGTTTATCAGTATTTTAAAAAAAAGAGGAAACACCATCATCTTGGAAAAAAAACTGTGTCGCCTAAGGACAGTAAAGACCGATCAGACCCAGCTTCATAAAGACCCATTTCAATATTAAAACATGACTATAAAGTGTTTATGTCTATATTAACTAAATGAATGGCAACAATGTTGCCAAAATTACTAGATATGGATCAGTGTGGTTTTATGGAGGGGAGGCAAACATTTCAAAGTGTGAGGGATCCTCTCTGATATGTTGTGTTTGAACAGAGGAACTAGGCAGGGGTATCCTCTTTCCCCTTTGTTATTTGCTTTATATTTAAGGCCATTGGCAAAGAAAATAATGGATTCAGACATGTAAGGATATAATTGGTATCATAATAAAGAAAAGTTGGCTTTATTTGCAGGTAATATTATGTTATTTACCTGATAGATGCTGAAAAGTATATCTCAGTGTTGTGGAACATTTTGAGAAAGTTTCAAGTCTTTTGGGATATAAAAGTAATGAAGATAGAACAGAGGCTATATCCATAAATTATGTGCACATACACAAATTGGTTCAGCAATGCCCATATGTATGCTTACATGATAAGATATAATATTTAGGAGTATTGATTGAAAAGGCTTCTGTTTTGGCAGATAAGGATATGTGGGAAGCGGCTAAACTGGTAATGCAAAACTGAGAAAGTAGAAGCTCTTAAGGATTTGGATAGTAAGATGCAATCCAGGAAAATGTTTTTAGGCCCTTTAATTTTATATATATAGGTCAGGCATATTTTTATCAACTAGGGGAGAAATTGTGGACAATAATTAATACAGAGTTGAAGGACTTTATCTGGGAGGGGAAGAGAGCAAGAGTTAATTGGCATAAGCGGATCCCTACAATACATCAAGGTGGTTTAGGATTACCTGATTTGAAGGGATATTGTAGGGCTACACATTTAGGTTCATATACATAACACAAGCAAAATGTTATAATTCAAAATGGAAAGGGGTGATGATGAAGCAGGTGGTGGTGGGGGAGTTCAAGAAATAAAGAAAAAGTGGGATTTTGGATGCAAATCCTTAAGGTGAATAACACCCATGCAGAATATTGTCTTCATAAAATTGAAGAAAGCATTCTAATAACTAAGCCAACATGAGAATGGAGAAAGGAGATTTTGCCAATAGGGGTGAGTGCAAGTAGGGTACAAAAGAAATTCAAAAGGAGGCTGGAATTTACTGGAGAAAACTGACAAAAGAATTAAGGTATTGGAAGGAAATAACTAGGAGGGAAATGTAATAGTGATAGGACCAAGAAGATGTTTGGACTACAGGCTAGAGAGTGTCTTCCCTTCCAGGGATTGATATCAGAGTATAGGCAAAGAGAAAGGGATAGGGGAATCCTACGTGAAAGACCTGCTCTGGTAGGATTTTTTGTCAAATCTAAAACAGAAGCTGTTGTTTAAAAGACTGATAATAACTTTGACTGTTATTTTTTTATTACATTCAGACATCTGTACAAGGCTAGCAAAAGAGCTGTAATTGGATATAGGGACTGTCTGTGGATGACAATGACCAGTTCTGCTGTCGTTCGCACATTTTAAACAGTTATTATCCTGGCTTTTCAAGACTAATGTATATTTGGATGAAACAAATTGTAATACTATACAGTGGCTCCTGGGGGAATGACACAAAGTTGAAATACATTATTATAGCTATTATATTTTATTGTAGCCATCTAAGGTGTACACAGCCAATGAAATAAGTATTATTGTTGGGTACAGAGACTGTATGTGGATGAAAGTGATTGATCCTGCTGTCAATTGCTCAGGTTGAATAGTCATTAATCTGTCTTTGCAAAATTAGTGTGTATTTGTTTGAAGCATGTTGCATTACTTTACTTTGGCCATTTTTTAATCACAATCAGACATCCAAAGTGACACAGTCATTGAAATTGCTGTAAGTGATGAGTACAGAGGTTATCTGTGGATAAAAATGGCATAGTTCTGCTGTTGATCTCGCTTGGCATGAGCAATGTCATGGAATGAATTGTATTTTCTGAAATCAGTCTAACATGACTATTACTATCACTTACTCATGTGTGGGGGTGGGGAGGGGTGTTGCACTACATCTAAGAGTAACAGGTTGACCATAATTTCATTCACTTTCCATCCCAGTCAGACATTGTCATTGTACACAATAAGTTGCTATCTTTGCAGTCTGGTCAGGATGTATGTGAAAGCAAATGATACCTAGCACAGTGGAGCAGCCAGTAGTGTTGTCATCTTACAGAATCTGGTTTTCTGGTTGGGTTCTTGGCTGTTGTTCTTTTTCTGAATAGTCGACTTGTCCTCCCTTCCTTTGTGTGGGATTTGTCCAGGTGCACTGGTTTCCTCCAACACCCCAAAGATTTGCCTTAGGTGACCCAGTGTAGGAAACCATCAGTGAGAGAGAGAAAGAGAGGGGAATGTGTGTGTGTTGTTGTGTGAGTGTGTGTGTGTGTGTGTGTGTGTGTGTGTGTGTGTGTGTGTGTGTGTGTGTGTGTGTGTGTGTGTATGTATGTATATCTTGTCAGAAGCAGTGTCAGTATGTGTGTCTGTGGATACACAGTATTGGTTGCACATATGTAAACCTTCTGGCTTGCATTTAAAAAAAGAACAGTTGGCAAGTAATTATCTTTCAAAAATAAGGCATTAAATGCATCACAGCACATCTAGACCCCCAGAACCTCGGGGGGGGGGGGGCAAGGCCTCTAGAATTGCAGCTGTATAATGGAATTTTCAAATAGGTTTTGTATGAGGACCCGCATCCTCACTGTCCGCCCTTAGCCCCATCTAATCTAAAACTAGCCCTGATCAGAAGTGTACACAGAATGTCATTATAGCTTGTGTGTGGATAGAGTAGTTATTATTTCTTTAACTTTTCTGTTAGTCAGGCCTTAGGGGTATGCACATAAAATCGCTTTACCTTTTTTTTTTTTTTTTTGCAGGCATTGTAGTATCTAGAAACAAAACATTGGAAAACAGTATTGTACACTTTCTTTTTTTACTCTCTTCACTCTCAAGTATCAAACATGCATACAGATGGTTATGTTTTTGAAGCTTAGGAGGCTTGCTGTTTAGATCCATCTGAAAGTAACACAATGAAGTATATTACTGTGGGTGTTTGTTGTTTTACTTTTATCTCAGTCTAAAAACAGAGGAGTATACAGAAGCTCACTTTCCTTTGGGGTTACGGGGTGAGGAGGCATGCTATGTATGTGTTTGACAGCAGGATCTTCAAATAATATGACTGTGGTTATTTGTTCTTCATTTTGTCCTAATCTAATACCAGGGGGTATACAGAAGATGACTCTTTTTCTGTGGGGTGGGTTCATACTTCTTACTCTTCTGAGAATGCATGGTGATGCAAAACCTGTTGCTCTATTTACATCTAAAGTGAATTGCAGTAGTAGTATTTAAAAGCACCCATGATTTTGGGCCTGTGTCCCTTCATTATTTTTGGCTTTGTGTGGATCTCCTGAACAAAGAAATTGAGAGGCATGCTTGTACCAAACTGTAACAAAACCACTAATACTGCAGCAAATAAAAACAGTTAATGGAGTTTATAATCGGTCATAAGCAAGTACTTCACTCAGCATTTGCAAATCCAGTACTTAAAACAGATGACTTTTACAGTCAAGGTTACTTTATGCATGATGTAATGGATTTCCATATCTCTGAATGCCTGAATCTGCTCAAAGTGAGTGGGGGGAAAGTGTTTTATATTTTCGCTGACATTCCAGCTACAATGATGCATATACTAATACAGTACATTATCACAGCACTGCATACAATCTGCAGTTCCCACGGCTGATAAAAGATGAAATTCCAGATCCAGTGTAGTCAAAAAGTTTAATGAAAAAGATGAGTGCTTTCACAATTCAAACAATTGCTTCTTCAGATCACAAAAAGACCAAAAAAAACACAGGTTTAAATGCTCCATCAGTTAACAATAATTAGTCATGTGATATGTAAAACAGTAGTGACTGTGCTCAGGAAGAGAGCTATTTAAAAAGACCACCACAGTAAAAAACATCCTTCATAAAAAACATTTGTATAAACAAGATACATAAAAACTGTTAAAAATTCTACAACACTCTAAATGACCTGAAAATCTAGATATATTTAAATTATTTTAAAATAAAATAAAATAAATAAATATTTAGATATATTTTTTATATATATTATCTTAACAAATGTAGTATAAATATTTATATAAAATTACTTAATCAAACCTTGTTCTTTAATTATGGTTTCAGGGGAACTACATCATTTAGACTGGAGCCTTTATGCGCTCTGAGTCTAAGTATCCATCTAGTTTAATTGCGTTCAGTGTCATTAATAATATCACCTAATCTCATATCAGTCCTGGTAACCTCCAATACCTGAAAGGCAAATTTATGCTGATCCCCTTCTTGTGCTACATGTTTAGCAACTGCACTGTACTCTAACCTTTTACTAATACAATATAAATGGTCTCTTATCCGTTCACGGAGACATCTGTTGGTCTTGCCAACATAAAATTTTATACATTTCATACACTTAGCTAAATATACTAGATTTTTTGTGTTACAGTCTGCTTTAACATTAAGCATGAACTTTTGCCCAGAGTCAGGATGTATAAAGCTCGGATCTTCATTTATACTGGTACAAAAATTACAAGCACTACCTCTCTTAGTGCCTGTCAGTATATGGTTCATATCTTGCCCTTCATATTTAGGGTAAAATAACTGTCTTCTTAAATATTTTTTATTCCTGTAAACAAAAGAGGGCTTAGTTCCAAGAATCCCAGCTGTATTTTCATCAGTTTGCAAAACATGCCAATGTTTACTAACTATATTCTTAAAAACATTGACTTCACTACTGTATATTAAATTAAAGCAAAATTTTCTGTCTCTAAATCCGTGGTTTGAAACATTTCTTCTCTGGGATGAGGAAAAATAAGATTTACCAAGATTCTTCCTTTCCTTCCTAATTACTTCACTCGTTTTATGAATCTCAGTACTATCATAACCCCTATGTTCAAAATCTTTAATGAGTTTAACCAAGCTCTCTTCAAAATCTGTATCATTAACTGTTAATCTTTAGGCACGTAACATTTGTCCCTTCATAACATTGGGGAATATATGTCCCGGATGCATACTATCTCTATGCAGGTAAAAAGGTACATAACATTCTTTCCTATAAACATTTGTGGAAATACTGCCATCTTCTTTATCCTGCTGTATTTGTACATCCAAATAATGTGAAAACTCAGAAGAGTATTCAAAAGTAAACTTCAGGAAACTGACTCTTGTGTCCACATAATCAAAGAACTGTAAAAGTTCTGCCTCAGTTCCTTTCCATAAAAGGAAAAGATTGTCTACAAAACAACAAAGTAATGCTATATTCTTCCCTATTAGGCATTTAATATATTGAGATTCCCATTCTGCCATTACAAGGTTAGCGTAGCTATTGGCACAAGGAGTGCCCATAGCTACGCCAGCCAATTGCAAATACTAATGGTGCTCAAAAATAAACACATTGTGTTCTAGAGTCATTTCCAGTAAAAAACATATAAGGTCAAGGTGTTGTACACTGTAGTCACTATTTCTTAAAACAAATGCTTTCATCATTTCTATCCCTACTGAATTGGGAATCATGGTGAATAGAGATACAACATCCATGGTAACAAAAAAATCAAAATCACAAAACTCTGTAGAATTCAAATGCATATAAAGCTGTTAAAGAAATTGTTTACTATCTCTTCATATTTGTCCAGTATAGGTCTCAATTGTTTTTCAATATAGATGGAAAAATATTCTGTTAACCAGCCAGTGCTCGAAACAATAGGTCTAAATTTAGGGGTTTGTGGGTCCTTATGTACTTTAGGTAACCCATGTAAATATGGAACCAGTGGTTGTTCAATAATAAAATACTAAAACATTTCCTTGGAGATGATACCCATCTGCAGTGTTTCCATAAGTGCTCTCTGCACTCTTGATTTCATTGCTTCTATTGCAACCACATCAATTTTCTTATAGGTGTTAGAATCACTCAACATATCCCTGATAGTGTCAAAATAATAGGCTCTATTCATAATAACTATTGACCCCCCTTTATCGGCTGGGTGAATAACTATAGTATTATCATTATGTAAATTACTGAGAGACAGTTTTTCATCAATAGATAGATTCACAAACTTAACTTATTACATTTTCTGTTACCAAAAAAATAGTTATAGACATCTTCTTCACACAATTTGAGAAAAAATTTAAAAGCAGGAATGATTGCAGGTATAAAAGCACTAGGCTTTTTAAAAAGACAAGTAGCATTGCTAAATTCTTGATCTTTAAAAATGACTTTCAAAGACAAATGACATATAAACAGTCTAAAGTCTAATAAAGTTTCAGGTAAATCAGTCATTTGGGCAGGAATGAATGACAAACCTCTGTTCAGTACCTTATATTCAAGGTCCATAAGTATTCGATCCGAAATGTTCCATACTAAGTTGCATTGTTCATGTTCTACATCCTTTTCAGAGTATAATTGCTGTCTTGGAAATGTTGCTTCCTTTTTACCCCATTTCCCTTTGAAGTACTCTCGACCGACTTTGCCCTGTGCCTCTTGAAAGGGAGAGGTAGACCAGAAAAAAACTTGTTCATTTACCACAGAGCCCGCTTTACTTCTAACAACAGGCTCCAATTCTCAAGCTCTGTCTACAGGTTGCTGTACCGGAATGGCAAGGGCCTCATCCGCAAGCGACGTACTATACACCGAATGTGTTGGAGCACTCTGAACAGAAGGCAAGATTTCCTTCTGATGTTCCGTTGTAGGTGTAGCTGTGATAACAAGATTCTCATTCAACTCATTCACCCTAGGTGTGTTACGCATCACAACTGGTTCTCTGGGCCAACTAAAAACCCAATTGTTGCTGAAATTTTTAGTTGTAAGTAAACGCTGTTCATAGGCAGATACTCGATCAATGAGTTCACTGCAACATACATCAGCAAGAACATCACCAGCCTCTTTGTATAACTCAGTCTGTGCTAATTGTATTTTATTAACCAAGGAATGCTCAATGGGTGTAGAAAAGTCTATCAAAAGCTGTATATATCTGAAACTGGTGTCTAAGTTAGTCTGCTGCCATTTTGCAAGCAGCTCAGCAGAAGTGTCACCATAGGTGGACATATTAAATACCCGTAACCCTCTTGGTATTACCTACAGTGATATACATGCTTCAAAATGAAGCCTCTGACACTGGAGTCTCTTCAGTTGGTAAAGATCGTTCTCCATCTGCTTCATTATACTCCAAACCTTTATTTTTTCACCTTGAGTCTCATTTTCAGAAGGAACATCTGTTTGTAAATCAGTATCCAATAAAGGATTATTGTCCAAGCACATAAAATTAATGAGTCTCTCAATAGTAGATCTCATAGGTAACGTATTCACAGTAACATTTCCTTCAGCCATGTCCTTGTGAGGTACAAAACAACAACAAGTCAAGAAAATATAAATACCTCACAACGGTTAGCTGCACAAAACCAAACAGTCAACAGGTAAATTCACTACTGTTTTACATATCACATGACTAATTATTGTTAATTGATGGAGTATTTAAGCCTGTGTTTTTTTGGTCTTTTTGTGATCTGAAGAAGCAATTGTTTGAA
Organism: Protopterus annectens; assembly: GCF_019279795.1. Lineage (NCBI taxonomy): Eukaryota > Metazoa > Chordata > Ceratodontiformes > Protopteridae > Protopterus > Protopterus annectens. The sequence continues at coordinate 1,591,082,514 of NC_056731.1, forward strand.
TTGTGAAAGCGCTCATCTTTTTCATTAAACTTTTTGACTACACTGGATCTGGAATTTCATCTTTTATTAGCCGTGGAACTGCACTTTTCTTGTTTTTTACCTGTTGCCTGTTTGGTTTTGTGCAGCTAACCATTGTGAGGTATTTATATTTTCTTGACTGCATATAATCTGTAGACGATAGTGGCCTTAACACAGAAGTTAAATGTAATAATGCATGTCATGTCTGAGGTACAGCAACACCAGGGTGTTTTCATTTAGTGTGATTTTGCATATATCATGTCAGATTCATATCCTTACCATCTCACTGTCAGTTGTGCGTTTCCCACAGAAGCAGATACAAGTTTAGCATCTGCTGTTATCTTTTCAGCTGATAATTAGCATGTATGTGCTATCACTATCACGAGACAGCCGAGCTGCACCTTCTGCCAAGTATCACAGATGTTCACTACACTAATGTTATAAGTAAAGCTGCAGATGAGGCTCACTTAGTATGTGTGGCATTCTACCCCAAATTTCTGTGAGGTGCTGTTCTAAACCTGTGCATAAACTTGTGAAAACAGGTTTGCCACACTCTCCCCGGGATTCAGAAAGGGTTACTGCAAGCAGTAAGCCCTACCATGAGCGGCCAGCCCCTAGCAGCAACCCTTTCAGATGCAGAGAGAGCCCCACAACAGTGATTTTCCACAGCTGGAAGAATTAGTATGGTGGGAGCTCCCACTGGCTCATTAGCCATGTGCTCACTCCCTAGAAATACCTGGGGTAAATGATTTACATTGTTGAGCAATTGAGACAATCTCTGTACTGCATAAATTAGCGCAGCCAGCTGTGTAAATTAACACAGGTAAAATGTTGCGGTTCCCCTCATTCAAGTCAATTAGACAGGCTGCTTTGTCGACAAGTTTAACAAAAGTCAGCAGAGAGGTGGCAATGTGGTGGTGGAGTGTGAATATGTGTATATAAATTTGACAGTGTGTGTGTGTGTGTGTGTGTGTGTGTGTGTGTGTGTGTGTGTGTGTGTGTGTGTGTGTGTGTGTGTGTGTGTGTGTGTGTGTGTGTGTGTGTGTGTGTGTGTGTGTGTGTGTGTGTGAATTACTGAATGTGCATGTTAAGAGTGTACGAGTGGGATACATGTGCCAATGCGATGATGAAACCGCCAAAGGTAATCACTACTACAAAATGCACTGTCATTAATAATGGCCAATTCAGACACATGCAGATTAGATGATGATGAATTCTTCCTCATTGCTGCCATACATATGCCTGAATAGCATTTCCCACCATCTTGTAAACTGACCTACTTGTAGTAGGCTCTTAACTCAGCCACAGGGTAATTTTTCAGCTATTTTGAAGTTATTTATTCTTTGTGTATGTTATGAGATTCATGTGTGTGTTTAACAAACATAATAGTATGTTATGATGTAGTAAGTATATTTTGTTATGTTTGAATGCTTTTGTTATGTACTACATAGTTAAATATGCTGTACATTTGACTGTGGTGTATTGTATAGTGTTCTGCACATATATAAGGGCAGTAAGGGTGGATGTGACTCTGTCATCATATGTTCTTCAGAGTTTCGTTTCTGAACACTGCAATTTGGACTAGTTTACACACGTGTGTGTATATAGGTACATAGGTTAGTACTAAGCTAACTGCCCTTGCAAGCCATTTTAAGCCTAGCCAGTTATCCCTTGTGAGACTCAAACCCTGCACCTTGTGTTTGTAAGGCAAACACCTTAACCATTAGGCCACCCTCCCAACTATGTATATAGCTATCTATATCTAGCTATCTATGTATCTATGAATCTATCTATCTATATATATATATATATATATATATATATATATATATATATATATATATATATATATATTTGTGTGTGTGTGTGTAGTACTTTACATAGTCGAACATTCATAATATTGAGCATCTATAATGCTGCCAGAAGTGGTTAAATAATCATATGTTTGCTGTCATTACTGTGTAGGAAACTCTTATGGGTGGCTTATGGCTCCCTGGTACAGACAGCTTCCAAAACTGGTTCATTTATCACTGCTGTAGTTTCATTGACAGCTCTCGCCAACACATCTGTAATCAACCCCTCTCAGCCAATGCCATGCCCAATATTTGGAAAACTGCTGTAGTCAAACATCTTCCTAAACAACAACAACAACAACAAAAAAAAATCTACACTCCCCTCCTATATTTGCCTCATATTTATCTTACCAACTCTGTGCAAAATCTTTGAAATGTTTGTCTACCTCCATCTCATAGAGTTTATCAGCAATTATTGTATTCTCTCCACAAAATAGCATGGGTTTTGGTCAGTGAGGTGCCCCTCCACCATCCTTTGGTCACTCACAGATAAATTATGGCTGTGAACAAAGGGGTGCTATCCAAAGTCATCTTCATAGACTTCACTAGGGAGTTTGAATCAGTTAACTACACCACTCTCTTATATTGCCTCATAGGCATTAATTGTGATGCTATTCCCTTGTTCCAAAGCTACCTAGTAAATCGGCAATTCTCTTTCAACTTTAATTCCACCACCTCCAACTTTTCCTCTTCTGAAAGGAGTCCCTTAAGCTTCATTCTTGCACCTCTTCTGTTCTCTGTTTACTTTAACAAACTACCTTTGGACTTCCCTTACCTTCATTTTCATCTATATGCAGATGTCATGGTTCTTTACAGCTCAAACCATTCCTTCACCTCTCTGCAGCAAGACATACAGTCAAGACTTCCAGAGCCTTCTTCAAAAACAAAAGCTATTCTGTCGGCACCAAACAGAAAATATGAGGTGCGGAAAGTCCCTAATTTATGATCACATCAGCTCTCCTTTAGAAGAAGTTCCCTCTTTCAGATATCTTGGGCTCTGGCTAGATGCCTCTTTTACTTTAGTCTGTGTTTGGATAACTCACGTAAAAAGGTTTACTCAGTCATTTTCTGGGTACAGAAGTTATCTCCTTTTTCTATCCTGCACACGCAGATCAGCCATTGAGAAATGAATTCTTCTTACCAACTTGAATTTAGTCTCCTACTGGTTGAAGCAGTATCTGCTGTAGACTTCTAAAGTCTTGTAAACCATCTCAAACAACATATGTACATTTATCACGCACTCCTTTAGAAATGAACACCACTACATTACTCTGGAAAAAAAGAGTAAATGACTTCCAAAGAGCAGACCCCCTACAAGGTTTGCAATTATTGAAGCTCTTTCATGAGCATTCTCTTCCCCGTTTAACTTCAGAACTAGTAAGACCTGCCTCTACATACAAACCCAGGAACCCTGACCAGAACTAGTAAGACCTTCCTCTACATATAAACCTAGGAACCCTGACCACTCCAGCCCTCTGATGCTTCCCCATGAATCCAAATTAAAAACCTCCAACCATGCTGTCTTTGTTCTTGGCCCTAAACTGTGTAAATCGCACCTCCCCAAGCTTAAGAACTTCTCCAGTTGTGTCAAATGTCGTGAGCTGCTAAAAGTACATCTTTGTAAACAGTCAGAATGTACATATAACCCAGAAGGACACATAACCTAAATTTCCCTCTACTTTTCTGCCACTCTGTCATCTCTACACTGTCTACCCTTCTTTTGATAAATACTCAAGACTTCTTCATACAGTTTCCCCACTCTGATGTTTAACATGGCATTGAACATATTGTATTTTTGACATATGATATTTTTGTCTTTTTTTAATATGCTCATTTTAATTTCATTATACATATAACTTTTGTACACTACTTATTCTAATAGTGATTGTATACTAACCCTGTGATGAGTCTGAAATTGATCAGAAATGATCAGTGCTCTACTCCTGATAAACAAATTCAAATAAGTAAACAAAAACAAATTTTTAGTGAAAACACTTATTCCAGTAATTGAAAACATAGACACTAATAACAATTTAAGCATTTCCCATTTGTCAGAGGAAACTGTGAGGCTAAGATAACCTCACAGGTGAAAGATAACCATAAGACTATTTTAATTACGTTTGTAACCTCAGGAGAAACACTCAGCAATGTGCTGAGTTAATCATGAACAGCAGCACTTAACACCCAGCTTGAAACTATAGCAAACCTGTTGGCTGACAAGTTAAGTCCAAATTCTTCCCCCATCACCTCCTACCACACCCAAAGAAATACCTGCAACCATCCCCTATTAGTCATTGTAAGGGAACAGCTCCTTACTGCGCTCACTAATGCCAAAAACACAGCCTCCATGGGTTCCAACATCATTCCAGGATGTTGCTTAAAACAGAATCTATCGGGGTTACTAGAAACTCTGTTTAACTACAACCTTCAGATGGGCTTTGTCCCTGAGGAATGGAAGACTGCAACAGTTGTCCCTCTGCACAAGGGGGGCCCATCAAATGATCCATGGAACTACAGACCCAAAGGCTCTTGCCACCCCCATAGTGCCTTTTTTAGGCAAGGCTCAAAAGTCAAACCCACCCCCATAGACAGCACAAGGAACAAGAAACTAAGGGTAATGCTGCTTAACGCCAGAAGTCTTAACCTCAAGATGCACGCACTCGAAGCTCTCCTCAGTATGGAGAACATTGATATCTGTGCAGTGACAGAAACCTGATTCAAGGCTCCAGAGAGCACCCCAGCACTACCAGGCTATACCTCATATCATGCTTTTCGGCCCCAAAACCCGGACCGAACCACAAAAGTAGGGGGAGTTTCCATATTTATCAAGGATATCCACACCTCCAGGTTAGTGGCATTGCACGAAGTATCGGAGACCATCCATGTGCAACTAACAGTGGGCAAGACGGCTTTTCAGTTTATAGCATCCTACAGACCACCCTCTCAAAGCCAGGAATCCCACTCGGCTTTCCTGAAAACATTGGAGAACATGAAGATCTCTCCGAACACCATTATACTGGGCGACTTCAACTACCCAAACATTGACTGGGAGCACTACTCAAGCCCCAGCACCTTAGCCCAAAGGTTCCTGGAAATTATAAACTCAATTGCTATGGAACAGCTAGTCACCACTCCCACAAGAGGGAACAACATACTAGACCTGATCATTACCAACATGGGGACTCTGCTCCACACCAGAAGTATATCCCTCATTGGTAAGATCAGACCATAAATTAATTTCACTGGATGTCCACATCCTGACCCCACCCCCAGCCCAGAAAACCACAGTGAAAAACTTCTCAAAAGCGAACTTCTCACTTCTCAAAACCGAAGTGGAATCCTTCAAGGCCCCAGGGCCAGTGGTAACTACGGCCCAAACTGCAGAATCCTATATAAACGCATTCTACTGACATCTCCAGGAATGCATGGATCATGCTATCCCAAACAAAACCAAGACCCAATCATCCAAAGGCAGGCATCCAGTCTGGTGGACCCCTGCCATAAATAAACTGTACAACAGAAGGAGGAAGCTACTACATGATAGAGCAAAATCCCTAATAGGGAAGGCATCTCTGATCAGTACTAGCAAAAAATTACGATCCCTCATAAAATCCTCCAAGGCCAGCTTCAAGAGAAAAATTGCACAGGACACCAAAGACAATCATAAGGCTTTTTTCAGTTATGTTAGGAACCTGGGATGCAACTCCCAGACTTGTTCTGAGTTGATTCTAAACGACAAAAATACACTGAACCCACAGACATCGCCAATATCCTGGCAGACAGGTTCAGTGCAAACTTCTCCACCCCCCACCAAAAGAGCAAGTATCTATCCCAGCAGAGGGCTGCCTCCCAAACATCTCTGATGCTCAGGTGAAGGCTGCCCTCTCCAAAGCAAAAAACACTGCTTCCATGGGACCAGATGGCGTCCCAGGTTGCGTCCTACATGAACTCCACGAGGAACTAATCCCTCAAATAAAACAGCTAGATAATCTCAGCCTCACTACAGGATATGTGCCCACAGAATGGCCTACAGCAACAGTGGTCCCACTCCACAAAGGTGGAGCCTCTACGGACCCTGGAAACTATCGCCCCATAAGCCTGACTAGCTTAGTCTGCAAGGCTATGGAGAGGATCATCATGGAGCTCATAAACAAAGACATTGGGGACCTACAGACACTAGATCCTACCCAGTTCGGCTTTGTCAAGGGCAGATCCTGCCTTTTGAACCTGGTTGACTTCTTCAAAACAGTCACCAAAGCCATAGATGAAGGGAAGGTAGTCCACACAGCCTATCTGGACCTTGCAAAGGCATTTGACACAATTCCCCACTCGGGCATCATAGATAAGCTATCCAGCTTAAATATAAACCCCTATGTCACAAGATGGGTCGCAAACTGGCTCAAAGACAGAACCCACAGAGTGAGAGTTGCTGGAGCCATGTCAGACTCGAAACCGGTCACAAGTGGCATCCCACAGGGTTCTGTCCTGGGACCACTCTTGTTCGGTATATACTTTTCCGAGGTACAGGCAAACGTGGGAGGACTATGGCTCACCAAGTTCGCAGACGACTGCAAACTGGGCGCCATAATCGACTCTCCAGCTGACACAAACATCCTTCAAAAAGGTCTCACAGAGACAGATAACTGGTGCCAGCGCCATGGTTTAAAGCTAAATGCCAAAAAATGTATAGTCATACCCTTTGGCAAAAACAATGTGCCCACAAATTACCACATAGGCGGAAACCCATTAAGTACAGAGAAAGTTATTAGGGACCTGGGGACCCAAGTTGATAGCAATCTCTCCTTTGAAAACCACATTGCCAAAGTGGTTAAAAAGAACTTCTACATAGCCGACTTCATCACGAAGGGTTTCACATCTAGATCAAGAGAGGTAATCGTGCCCCTTTATTCATCCCTCATCAGGCCCATCATAGAATACAATGCCCCTTTTGGGATGTATCTTACCCGACACCTGCAGCAATTAGAAAAACCCCAAAAGTATCTCACCAAGAGGATCAAGGGTCTCAAACAGATGCCATATGCTGCTCGGTTAAAAAAACTCCAGCTCTACTCAGTTGCATACCGCCTGCTTCGAGGCGATCTATGCCTGACATACAAAGCTATGTCAAATCCAGAATTAATGGACATGCTCCACCTCAGTAAATCTAAATCCCTTAGAACCACACGCTCGAGGGACTTGAACCTCAGCACAGAAATAAATGGAACTTGATGGAGGGACAGGTTCATAACCCAGAGGCTCCCTTCGCTCTGGAATAGAATTACAGTTCATGTGAGGCAGAGCACCTCACTGAATCTCTTCAAGAAGAATCTCGATAGGTGGATGGGGGATCGTAGGTTTGTCCCAGGTATTACTCCCGTGTCACTATTAGACAGAGGCACAGTAAACTAAACCTTAAAAAGGGCACGTTATACTCAAATCAAGGGGTGGCGTAAGCCATACAGAATCGAGCTAGGCTTATAATTGCCCCAGGGCAGATAGCCTAGTATGAACCTATGAACCTATGAACTTATGAACCTATAAGCTTGACCAGTCATATCTATAAGGCCATGGAGAGAATTATCAAGGACCTGATCAATAACAGCATAGGAATTTTCCAAAACCTGGACCAAACCCAATTTTGGTTTTGTCAAAGGGAGTTCTTGCCTGCTCAGTCTGGTGGACTTCTTTGAGCAGGTCACCAGGGCCATGGATGAGGGTAAAACTGTACACACCACTCATCTAGACCTGGCCAAAGCTTTGGCACAATCCCCCCACTTGTGGATCAGAGATAAACTTACTGAGTTAGGCATAAACTCCTACATCATCAGATGGATAGCCAACTGGCTCACTGAAAGGACACATGTCTGGATAGGTGAATCCACTTCTGATAAGAAACCTGTTACTAGCGACATCCCACAGGGCTCAGTGTTTGGATCCCTCCTGTTTGGTATATATTTCTCTGGAGTGAAGGGCAATGTTGGGGGCTTCTAGCTCACCATTTTGCAAATGACTGCAAGCAGGGAGCAATCTTTGAATCCCCAAATGATGTTGACATCCTATCAGCAGGCCTAAAAATGACAAACGACTGGTGCCAAAACCATAGTCTGAGACTAAATGCTAAAAATGCGTAATCATACCCTGTGGTAAATCAAGTATCCCTGTAAATTATAATATTGGTTGCACACCCCTAAAAGTAGACCCAGTGGTGTGGAAAAGGTCACCAAGACTCAGACACAACTTGCTGTGATGGACAGGTTAGTTTTCTTTTGATTTCTTATATGTGTATTACTTTATTGCCTTCTTTTATTTTGAAAACTGTGATTTGTTTTCTTTGCACTATGTTTTACTTGTACTCTGCTTTGAATTGCATATTAAAACTTGTAAAGAGACCATAGCTGTGTCTCTTGTGAGTCACACATTAGAACAGATCAATTAAAAAGTCACACAGAAGTCAGAACAGGTTAAGTTAATGTTAATTATCTGTGAACAGAGGGGTGCGGCTATGAACTAAACCTTCTATTTAAGGGGTAAAATAAAACATTTCAAAGCTTCACTGGAAAAGCTCATCAAGACTCTGACACAACTTGCTGTGAGGGAAAGATTAGTTTGCTTTTGATTTCTTATATTTTATATTACTTTATTGTCTTCTTCTATTTTGTATACTGTGATTTGTTTTCTTTACACTGCATTTTACTTGTATTCTGCTTTCATTTGCATATTAAAACCTATAAAGAGACCACAGCTGTGTCTCGTGTGAGTTACACAGAATTTGTCCCACCCTCCCACTCTGTTGCTGTTGTGTTCTTAAATACAGCTGTCTTTCTAGTTGCCTGCCCCTTATGTTAATTTTACCACATATCTCCTTCCCCGTCCCTTTTCACTGGCTGTTGTGAGTAAGCACAAAAATATCATTTTGTGAATTCACTCTCATTCAACTGTTTAAAATTATTGGCCATCCCACTGTATTCCATAGAGGTAGAAAACAAAAGTGCCCCCCCCCCTTTTAAGCTATATTGCTCTTTTAAAATTAGTGGCTCTCCACTTAGACAGCTGAAACTTGAGTTACCCCCCCCCTTTTATATATCTAACTGTTTAGTGCACACTGCAGTGTTTATAATATAACCTGTTTTTTTTTTTCATCTTACTTTAAACGTATATTGCAAGACCACCAGGTACTGGACAACCCACATTCTGCATCTTGGGATTAGTGCTTCTGTTTTCTCCTGATGAGAGAAGGAGTGCAGAGACATTATTTCCTGGAGACTGCTGATCACCAGAAAGCCTAATAACTGCCTCATAGGTGACACCTTGGAATTCGTGCTTATATTCTGCTCCTGGTGAGAAAAGGAGCGGAGTGTACTGATTTCTGGCTGTTTCTGGTTGGACAGTGAGTGTCTGTACTTAATGGTCTTGATTGGTCTGGTTGCTATTAAAGGCATCTACCTTGAAAAAGCTACAACTAGTCTATAGATCATCTTTGGCAATACAGTGGATCACTAAACACGCTGTGGCCTGCTTCTCATCTTGGGATTTGCTAATGTTTTGCTTCTGGTGAGAGAAGAAGCAAAGGAGCATTGTATTCCAGCGAGTGAAGCTGTGGTGAGACCAGCACTAGTAGTAGCTAAGCAGTAGCCATTCATGTGACTCCCCTTTTTTATCATTCTTGACAAGTAACTGTTTGTTTTCAGTAAATACTGCTGGATTTGTTTCTAACTTCAGAATACCTGCCTAAATACTTCATCCTTACATTTTCAGGGTCTATGTATTAGTTTACCCTCAAGTGTTTGGCTGTGCCCTGTACAGACTCAGACACCTTGAGTGAAAATTTTCCTGTAAAAGCACAATTGAAATTTCTCCAATACGTAGTTGCACACAAGGACAACTAGTTTGCAGTGACAAGTACTGTCACCAGAGTTGCACACTAAATACTGCTGACATTGCTTATATTTTCACTCCAGCTGTCTAATCAATAAAAAAGGGTCTGTTGCCATGGATATGAACTTTCCCATTGTCTCTATTGCCAGCTTGGTGTATATGGGCATCCTGAGGGAATGTAGAAATTGCCTCATGTTTACTGACAACCAGTTCATTCTCAAACAAACTGTTATGGTATGTGAGAGATGTATTTATACAATGTCACTGATGGCAAAGCTCTCACATAAAAGTACTCCTAATGTCAATAAGGTTGTCAGTAGTACACACACTGCACCCATTACACATAATTCAAAGCAGATATATAGACCCAAGTATGCTGAGACACTTAAATGTAACCTTCCTAAACCACAAAGACCTCCTAGACAAAGTACATGTAACAAATACCCTCAGCAGCCTCAAACGCACTTTTTCAAAACAACACCTACATCAACACATAGAGCCACATCTCATGGAGCCTCTACCTCTAAGCCCATAAGACAAGCCACCACACAATCCAACATTCTGGTCATTGGAGACTCCATCATGAGACACACTGATGTCCCTCTCACCAGACTAAGGAGAAAGTTACTGTCAGTTGCTTATCAGGGGCTACGATCCACCACATTACACATGCACTCAGGTCATTGGACCACAAGTACCAGTATGACTCAGTCATAGTCCATGTGGGAGTAAATGACCTGAGACTTACCTCCCTAGACTATATGAAGCGAGCCATCACAGAGCTCTCGGAAAGCCATCACAGAGCTCTCAGAATATGTGTCTCAGGCTGGTATGAGCCTAGCATTGAGCAGCATTTTTACCTTCTCCAAGGATGATGCCACAGTACAAGCAAAGGATGATTGACTTTAATAATTGGCTAGTTTCTGGTTTCAGAGCATGCAATATTTGTCAGTTTGGAAGGAGATGGTTAATAGACCATGCTGCTTTGCCAGGGATGGTCTGCATCTCTCCACTCTAGGCTTTCAAATATTAGCTAAAACATTGTCTTCCGCCATACTGCCTTTTTTAGGTAATGCCAAACTGAAAGTACTTGTGACATAGCAAATCAAAGCCAAGAAAATCTAAAGGTATTACTGCTTAATGTTAGGAGTCTAAACAGAAAACTCCACTCCCTATAAGCTCTCTTCACCCTAGAGAATGCTGATGTCTGTGTGGTCACTGAGACATGGTTTAAAGTCATGGAGAGCACACCAACAGTGTAAGGTTATAAAGCCTTCCACACATTTAGACCAGTTACTACACAGACAGGAACTGAAGGTGTAGGTGTCTCTATTTATATAAAAAATAAATATACGTCAAGGGTGGTCAAACTGGACAATGCACAATAAATAAAAATGTTGGAAGGCACAAATCACTCAGGTGATGATAAACCAAAGGTGTATTTAATGATAAAATCCACAAGCAAATTTACAGTGAATGGTATAGACCATTATGTAAAAGGTAAATATAACTGTCACTCCAAGGCAGTGGTCTACATGGCTGCATGTGACCAATGCCTAGCATTTTATGTAGGCAAAACAGAAAGGAAATTTAACGCCAGAATTTATGAACACAACTATGCCATAAGAAAGAATAATATTAATAATGCTTTAGTGAGGCATATTCAGGACAATACTGGCCACAATTTCACATTTAAGGCAATAGACCATGTAGACATCAGTGACAAAAAGCCTTGGGGACTTAAGTTAGACTTAAAGGAGTTAAGGTGGCAAATCTTACTACAGGCAGATAGATGGCCAGGGATAAATGACAGGACATCCATCTCTCCTGTATTGAAATTAAAAGCCCTAGAAAGAAACAAAATATCTCAAAACATTTGTTAAGCAGAAGCACTTTTGTATGTATTTGGCTTTGGTAAACATTTTAGCATTATGTGAATATTTAACATGATATTTTAAAAATGACTTTGGTTTTAGTTTTATCCTATTTAGAATCATTCATGACACAAGTATGAGACTAATAATTTATTTTTTAATTACAAGTTTTAGTTGTATTTAAGATGCAACAGTTTCAACTGTAACACAGTCATCAAGGGGTTAATTAATATTCTGTCTCAGTGTTGCTTAGCTAGCTGCCTCTCTTTGCTTACCCAATGAGAGTGTTTTTTATATATGTATATATAAATGGCTGTCTTACATTTTAATGGTGTCTGATAAAGTTAACACTTGTTTAACGAAAGTGCTCACATTTTATTTGTTTTTCTTGTGGATTTTATCATTAAATGCACCTTTGGTTTATCATCACCTGAGTGATTTGTGCTTCTGAAACTCTGCCTGCCAGCATTTTTATTTATTTAGTTTGTTTTGCTGCTTCTGTTTTTTAGACAATGCACTTGAACTGCTCCATGTTCAAATCACTGTAGGCAAAATCCAATATTACTTCCTTGCCAGCTGTAGTTATCCCTCTATGACCCAGGAAACCCATACTATGTATTTAAACTTATTAGAAACACTAACCATCCAACCCAATACCATATTCATGGGAGATTTAATTACTCCACTATTAACTGGGAATCCTGTTCAACACCAGACGTACAGGCACAGAGATTCCCGGATTTTGTAAACACAAACTCCCTGAACCAGATAGTCAGTACACCAACTAGGGGTGCAGCCATACTGGATCTATCTGACCTCACTAATATGGGAGAGTGCTGCACACCCCCTACTGTAATGTCTTCCCACGTAAGGTCAGACAGCAAAATGGTCTCATTTGAAGTAAAAATAAAACCTGGACCCCCAGCTTAACATGAAATATTCAAAAACTGCTCTAAGGCAAACCTGCTATTAAGTGATAACCTGGCAAAATTGCAAGCCCCCATAAACCCTGAGAACACTGCTGTCTATGCAGAAATTTTCACAGAAACCCTGTACAAGCATGTTAATAGCTGCATAGAGGCAGCTGTACCCACCAGGAAGAAGTACAGAGCTAACTCAAAAAACAAGCCACCCTGATGGAATCACAAAATCAGTAGTCTGTAGAACAGAAGGAAGAAAATCATGGCAAAAATTAGGAGGTGCAGCACCCAGCAGGATAAAAATACTCTCACCTATACTGAGCCAGAAGATATAGCAAACCTTTTGGCTGACAAATTCAGCTCCAACTTTACTCCACTCTCCCCCTCAACTTTCCCCCACTCTCCCCCTCAACTTTCCCCCAAGCTAAATAAACATCTCAGAGGACAAATAAAGTATTCCAAAGTAAATTTGAGGTGAATCTGGCTTCCCAGGCCAAGGACAGCCACAAGGCATTCTTTAGCTATGTCCAGAACCTCAAAAGTAATACACACGGTTGTGTGCAGAGCACATTGTAAATGGAGCCACCTATACTGAGCCAGAAGATATGGCAAACCTACTGGCCAATAAATTCAGTTCCAACTTTACCCCGTCTCCCCCTCAACCTTCCCTCAGGAAATACCATCTAATATAACTCCCCCTGCTATCACTAGGGAACAGGTTCTTAATGCTCTCTCTCTAAGGCAAGAACACTGCATCAGTGAGCCCAGACAATATCCCAGGATGCCTTCTAAATAGTATGGAACATGACCTCTCTGAGCCTCTGGAATTGGTATTTAACTATAGCCTCCAAACAGGCTCTGTGCCACATGAGTGGAGAACAGCAACAATCATCCCTCTGCACAAAGGTGGGCCATCTACAGACCTTGGAAACTACAGACCCATAAGTCTCACTAGTCTTATTTGTAAAGCCATGGAAAGAATTATCATGGAAATGATCAATAATGATATAGTAAACCTCCAAACACTGGACCCAACCCAGTTTAGTTTTGTCAAGGTGTCAAAGGAAAAAACCTCAAAGACCAGTACACGTAAGGTTCAGTTAAGGCACTTTAATTTGCTTGCAGCAAGGAGACAAAAACATGCAAATACAAGGATTTGTCTAACTACTAACAGGAAGTATGTTCATTCTTATACTGTTTTACAAGACATGGCCTTCTAAGCTGACGTAATCGAACACAACTTTCAGTGTTGTTCTACAGCAGATGTTACTTCAGATTTTCTGCTGACATCACTAGATTTGTGAGAAACTTTTCAGAAAAACAACCTGGCCTTGGTGACTATTAATCCGTTTACAAGCGTCTATTGTGCAGTGTTACATTTCAAGGTACTCTTCTAATACAGATACAAGCAAATGCTGATTGCAGTTCATATTTTCAAGCAGGCTTTGTACTAATTATCTGTAACCTCTACAGCTGTGTATTTTCTCATGGCACAGCGGAACTTCTTGCCTAAGTTTCATACAAGTAGTATTGTTCTATTCATTATTTTCCTAACGCAAGCAGAAATCACCTGCTTCTCAGTAAATTTCCAAGGCACAAGCAAGATTTCAGCTAACAGTACAAGGTCAGAAAGCAACTGCAGTTTGTACAGATTTATGCAGTATGAAATAGAATAAATGTGTTAACTCTTTTCCAGCTCTAAATGCACTAAGCATATTGCTAATACACACATTAATACATATTTTTCTAACATTTCCCCCCTATTAATACTTTTATTCTACTTTCAAAATAAGCATAAACAGTTTGTTTTCTTCTCCTAATCTCGTCCACTCAGGATTTGCAGTTAAGAGAGTCATTCAGTTTAAACTTATGAAAGCATTTTTAGTCTTTTAACAGTTCTTCAAACTCAGTACTTTGATATAAGGTTTCAGAAACTGAAATGTCTGTTAGGTCTTTAACCAGTCTTTTCATGCAGGGGATACCACAACAAACACATACTCCCAGTAGGAGCATACCTACACAAATGGCAATCAGAATGTTCATTAGGATGGTACCCCACCCCCCAAACCATTTCTGGAAAAAGTCCATCAGTGGGTTTGGGCCTAGTTTGGTCATGGCCGACACTTGCTGAATTACCTCAAGATGATTGTCTATCTCATGTTTATGGTCAGGAATATACAAACAGCATTCTTCTTGGATTAAAGCGCACGTACCACCTCTCGCCGCTAGGGTGAAGTCGAGAGCCATGCGGTTTTGGAGCACTACAGTTCTCATAGCATTCAGTTCATCAGTCACCAATTCGTGAGCAGAAAAAGTTGTGTTGCTCATTACTTAGAGAAGTTTTGACAGTTTTCTCAGCTCCCAGATCGATTTCGCTGCTCCATATGCTGGTAATATGCCTGCCCACGATATAACGCTATCACTCAAGTCCATGTGTTTCAGTCCTTTGCCTAGAGAGTGATGGTCTTTCCAACACGCATCGATTTGTCCCACTGGATTTACAGATTTCTTGACGACTTCTCGGACATTTCGAATTTTCCCATGAGGCAAAACTGCAGTGTGTCGTATGGCCGGAACCAGGTAACCCAAAAAACAACTGCCGGACCAATTCTCAGGTAACCATTTGTTTGCCTTTCTGCCACATACAAAATAATAATCCTCTACTTTAGTAGTAACATTGCTATGAATATACACTCGCCCTGCATGAAACATTTTTCTATCAATTGTAGACAGCTGTTTATAAAGAACAGAATTATGTTTTACTTCATCAAGTGTTTTGTGCATCAATCCAAGAAATGAATCACAGTTTGTATTACAATAAAGATCTACTTTGTTACCTTTAGTGTAACATCTATAAGGAACAGTCACATTGCAATTGATCCAACCCACCTGAACAGTATCATTTTTATAAAAACACACAGTTCCCTTTTGTGGAACAGACAAGTGCAATGCTATTTTATCTTGTGCTGTAATGGTTGAGGTATCATAAATCAAGTTCTCCCAGGTCTCATTGACCCCTAGGGGGACTGTAGTCATTGATAACCCCCCCGTATGCTGTCGACAAAACTGTGAAAATCCAGCAATTCGAAACATTGAAAGTCTCAGCATACACATATTTAATTGCCTGGTAAGTGTTAAAGTTTGGATGCCAGTTTATGAGTAAAGCTTCACGTTTATTCAGTTCAGTCTGCGTGGCTGGGAAAAGAAAAGGCCACAACAAAAAGATTATTGTCACAAATACAGTTAATAGGATGATTATGCAATACTTCTGAGGAAAGGGTTGTTCTGCAGTCCTGTTTCTTCTGGACTCTATCATTTTTGCTCTTGGCATGTAACAAGATTTTTGTCCAGTTGAAAGTCTTTGACTAATTTACAGTGTGTCAGGTGGATCCAAGAGACACGCTCCGCGATCTTGACTGCAGTGGGTGTTGACAAAAGCACTTGGTATGGACCTTCCCACTTTGGAGATGCCCAATTCTTCTTTTTGACCACCTACAGCCAGATCCACGCTCCAGGGGGCACTGCCACTTCTGATGGTCTGGTTCGTTCTTTATCTGAAACAGAATTTAACTGTAACAAATGTTTAGAATTTAATAAATTACACATATACTCTGCTAATGTACTGTCAGCTTCCTGGTCTGCGGGCATGAGAAATTTCCACTGAGGTATATAGTAAGCCCTTCCAAAGAGCTTTTCAAAAGGAGTCAATCCTTTTGCATTCGGAATAGTTCTCATGCTCAACAGCGCCAGGGGCAGACAGTACACCCAGTTTCTCTGCGTTTCTGCTACTAATTTTCTTAGCTTGCTCTTTAAAATCCCATTATGCCTCTCTACTAGCCCTGCTGATTGAGGGTGATAAGCACAATGATTTTTTAGGGAAATGCAAAAATGTTTGCTTAACTGCTGTATGGTCTGATTCACGAAGTGTGTGCCGTTGTCACTGTAGATCCTTTCCGGAATGCCGAATCTAGGGATGATTTCTTTAACAAGAATTTTGGCTACAGTCGTAGCGTCTGGATTTTTAGTCGGAAAGGCTTCCACCCATCTGGAAAACATATCTACAATGACAAGACAATACTTCTTATTTTCACATTTATTCAACTCTATGAAATCCATACAAATAGTATGAAATGGATACGGTGGTGTAGGAAAACTCCCTTGCTTGGGCTTTAACGCCCCTTATGCATGATGCTTATTACAGATGTGACATAACAAACAAAATTTTTTAGAATAATTTGTGAATCCATACGTCATGAACACTTGGTTCACCAGCTGTACCATCCCCCCCCTGTTGAGACATGGCACTGCCCATGGCTCAATAAAGCTGCATATCTAAACAAATTAGACGGCAATATCGGTTTCCCTTCTTTAGAGATGTACAGCCCCTTTTCGAGAATTGCTCCTTGTTTTACCCATCTTTGTTTTTCAGTTTGCGTAGTAAGTGTTTGCATTGTCTTTAACATTTCTAAGTCTAAATTCTCAGAGGGTTGTAATTCCTCATTCAAAAGAAATACTTCTGAAGCTGCCTGCTTTGCAGCTGTATCAGCTCTCGCATTACCTTTTGAAATCCTGTCCTGTTGTTTGGTATGAGCTGTGCATTTACAAATAGCTACTTTCTGAGGTAACTGAATAGATTTTAAAAGATCTAAAATAAACTGTACATGATTGATTGGTTTGCCAGTAGATGTTATCATTCCTCAATTTTTCCACTGTTGCGCAAAAACATGTACAGTAGAAAAAGCATACTGCTTGTCAGTAAAAATGTTTACACATTTACCCTTTGCTAAGGTACATGCCCGTGTCAAGGCAATCAATTCTGCTGCCTGTGCAGATAAACTGTGTGGTAAAGATTTCGTTTCTATAATGTCTGTGTCAGAAACTACTGCATATCCTACTAGGTTCTGTCCTGCAGGACCCCTTTTGCATGAGCCGTCCACGTAGTATGTCACCTCGGCATTATCCAATGGAACATCCGTAAGATCTTTTCTAGGCAGTGTCTTTTGCTCAATCACCTGCAGGCAGCTGTGTGGTGTGCCATCTGCAGGGGTTGGGAGCAAGGTTGAGGGGTTCAAAGTCGTACATCATTCAATTGTCATATGAGGTTGGCTCAACAGTATAGTCATACAGGAAAGATGCCTAGCAGGGGAAAGATATGCTACCTTCTCTTGCAGTAAAATAATCGCGACTGCATGAGGCACTCTCAATGTGAGAGGGTGGAACAACACTACTGAGGCCGAAGCCTGTACTGCCATTGCAGCTGCAACTACTGCTTGTACACAGTGAGGTAAAGACTGTGCCACTGGGTCCAGTTGTGATGAATAATAAGCAATAGGGCGTTGCTTGTCCCCATGCTGCTGTGTTAACACTGATGTCATATAACCTTGCTTACAATCTACAGTTTGGAAAAAACGTTTATGATAGTTTGGTAATCCCAAAACTAATGAGGACGCTATTAACTGTTTCAGTTTGCAGAAAGCAGATTCTGCTTCTGGTGTCCATTGTAATAAATCCCGTGCTGCCATAGGCTTTTTATAAATCAGGTTAGTCAATGGTGCAGATTCCAAGGCATAGTTTGGAATCCAACTCCGACAAAAATTAGTCGTACCCAGGAAGGACATCATTTCCTTCTTGGTAGTGGGTTTTGGTGCTTGTAAAATCGCTATTTTTCTATCCTCATCTAATGTCCTAACTTCCTTGGATATTACATATCCTAGGTATTTAACTTGTTTTTTTCCAAAGCTGCAGTTTATTTTTGTTTACTTTACGTCCTTCAGTGGCTAGAAATTGTAATAGCGCTATGGTATCTTCTTTACAATCTTGCTGGGTGGGGGATGCCAGCAGGATATCATCAACATAAAGCAAAATCTGACTACCTCTCGGTGGGGTAAACCCCGCCAAGTTGCTTGCCATTTCTTGTGAGAATATTGTTGGACTTTCACAATACCCCTGTGGTAGTCGCGTATATGTATTCCTTTTCCCCTGAAATGTGTATGCAAACCAATGCTGGCTGTCAGGGTGTATCGGTATCGAAAAGAACGCATTGCTGATATCTACCACAGAAAAATATTTCTGTTGAGTTTTTAAATCATTCAACAGTGTGTGTGGGTCTGGCACCGTAGGTGCCCTTGGTATTACTGCGTCATTTACAGCTTGTAAATCTTGGACCATACGCCACTCTCCATTCGCTTTCTTAACAGGAAATAAGGGTGTGTTACATGGTGAATCAGGAGATTCTACCAGCACCCCTTCCTTAAGTAAAGCTGCTATAATAGGTTTGATTCCTACCTCTGCATCTTTTCTTAAGGGATACTATCTCTTTTGTGGTCTAAATGCTGACTTTGGCGTAGTAGTAACTGGTCCCGCTGTACGAATAAGTCCTACATCTGATTTTCCTGTTGACCAGAGATTTTCTGGTATATCCTGTAAGGCATTCTCTTCCTCCTTCAATAGGAGTGCTAATCAGCTGTCCTTGCTAGACTGCAAGTGTACAGCTGGGTGGGTCTGAGTTATCCAATTCAGCTTCTGCATTTGTATTCCTTGTTCTGATAGTTCTAACTCTGTCTGTTTTTCCCATCTCGTGACTTTTTCTCCTAAGTCTACCCATTTTACATTCTTGTCCTTAGTTAAGCTAACATGTGGTAATCGATTAGATTTATAGAGTGCAAAGAACTCCTGGGGCAATGAACAGCTGGCTACACTGTTCCCTTCTGTGTCCCAGTACAGATTACGTAATACCAATCTGTTTGCATGATTTCTAAACAATTCTTGCTCATATTCCTTATCAGGTCCTGGTGTATTACAATAATACAGAGTACAGTGCAACAAATGCTGTTTATCAATGTCAAGGGAGGGGAACTTGCTGATGGCTACGTTCATCAACTCTTCGGTCACCGCCCCTGGACCAGTCGTAACCAAGTCCTGGCTGTACCAATAAAACATTTCACCCTCCGGTTGCACTGCAAATGTATCAATTTGTCGCTGTACTTCCATACCCTGCATAGTCGGAACTACTGCTATACCAAATAGCTGCATAAGATATCTGCCCAAGAGGTTTACTGGGCATTTTGCAGATACAACAATTTTACTTTTCTGGGTCAATCCTGAAACAGGATCAGTTATCACAATATTATGGGAGAGGGACTCCCGATACAGCTGTCCATTAGCTGCTTTCACTAATATGTAATCAGGTGACTCTGAATTCTCTGGCAGTTTGGAGGGATGTACCCGGGTCCGTGATGCCCCTGAGTCACACAAGAATCTGACTTCCCTCCCTTCTACCAGGAGTGTAACTTCTGGTTTTGTGTCTGCTAAATAGAGCTCTAAGCTCAATAAAGCCAAATCCAATATTTCATTTTCTTCACTATCCGTGACTTCTTGCACTTCCTCTATTTCTTATGTCACATTCTCTACTCCCTCTATCACATACTCATTTGTCCTTTCTCTGCTATCCTCTTCTAGTGATTCCTGACTACCATATAGTCAGTCCTCACCCTCCTTATCCTCCGTGGTTGCCTTCTTGTTTTTCTTGCAATCCCTTTCCAAGTGTCCTTTCTTACCGCATTTAAAACATTCACCCCTTTTCTTTCGCCCTTCAAAGTCCTCTGATCGTTGATCAGATTGTTTGTTTCCCTGGGCATTTTTCTTGCTGTTTTTCCCGGACTGTACTACATATACTTCTGCTCCATCTTCTACAGAGAATACTTGGGCTTTCTTTTTCTTTTTGCTATTAAAATGCCTTTCAGCATGTCTAGCATACTCAAGCAATGATTGTAACCTGCTTGTACGATGATCTACCATGTGTTTTGTAATAAAACTGCTTATAGGTGCAATACTGCCTTTCAAAAATACATTCTTTAACTGCTGCTCATATGGGGAATCGTGTGTCTGATCTTCAGGAACCTGCATTCCACAATGGTTATTAAAACATTCTAATAGTCTGGCATAATATCTGTCAACAGTTTCACCTTCCTGTTGGATGCATTGATTAATGCAAGTTCAGTCTGCCCTAGGCTTCCATTTCTCAGAGATTCGGTCTGTAAGACCTTTCACTCTGTTGCCTAACTCTGCGCTGCTATGTGGGAGGGGCCTGAGCGCAATATCACGGGGATTCCAGTCGCCACTAATCATGTGCCAGTCTGGTCCCACAATTTGTCTGACTACTTTTTCTACCTCTTCTCCATTTAAATTATAACTTAGCCTCATTCCTTGCAAATCTTCTAAGAACTTTCTAAAATTAACTTTTGGATGGGGAATTCCCTCAGTGGCTTTCCGGATGTCTTCCGGAGTCCAGGGTCTATACACTAGAATAGTTGGGTCCTGACCTTCTTGCCCTGCCTGAGGATTAGGCCCTTCTATAAGTGGGCATATTTCTTCTTCACTCATAAATCGTGAATTTCTACCCATTTGATATAACTCTATGTCTCCTTTTGAGTTTCCTGCCCGTGTTCGAGACCTGGTCTTGACAGGATCTCTAATAAACGGTGTTGCTTTTGTAGTGTCTCTACTTACAGTGATAGCAGGATATCGCAGGGGTGGGCTAACTTGTTCACTTGCCTCATATTCTGGTAAGGGAGGCGGTGGGGCTGATGCTATTACTCAGTTATTGTCCTCCTTATCTAAAAACATTGCTTTTGAATTATTACTCTTTTGTTCCCTTCGGTTTACTTCCTCAATCCACCTGTGTGCCTGAGGAATTCCTAATTGACATTGCTTTTTTACCCGACCTCTAGAATCGGTTTTAAGCTGTTTGACAAGTTTGACAAGTGAGGATTTTTCTAATTTACCATCAAATTCATACTTATTAACCCATTTTGAATAGTATTTAATATTATCAGCACGCTGTGACTGCATGTATTTTGCGTCTTCAGTTAACGGCGGATTTTGGGACCTTTTTGTAGAATTATTACCCATTTTGTTCTACCCTTTTAATTGTTACGTAACTCCTTATTTTTTAACGTGGTACCACGAATATTTTTATAGTCTCTTCAGAATGACTGCCTACCTGCTCTGTTTCCCTGATCTATGACAAGACAGTAATCTTTCTGTCCCTGACTTATAAACAAAGTCTCTAACAGAACAAATACAAATCTAGTCCCTGATCTAAAACAGAAAAAAAAAGGTGGATTCACTTTACCTGAGCCTTCGTGATTGATCACCTGGTTCGAGTAAACCTGTCCTTCAGTCGCAGATCAGAAAGTGGCTGGCCTCTTTTGTACAGCAATTCAGTCAGAGGACTTTTCAAGTAAGAACCGATGTGGTTTCTTCCCCGTACGGTTTCAAGCCACCTGGCCTGTCTGATCTGAGGCGAAGTGAAAGTTTCCGGTCCGAAGGACCAATCTGTCAAAGGAAAAAACTTCAAAGACCAATACACGTAAGGTTCAGTTAAGGCACTTTAATTTACTTGCAGCAAGGAGACAAAAACATGCAAATACAAGGATTTGTCTAACTACTAACAGGAAGTATGTTCATTCTTATACTGTTTTACAAGACATGGCCTTCTAAGCTGACGTAATCAAACACAACTTTCAGTATTGTTCTACAGCAGATGTTACTTCAGATTTTCTGCTGATATCACTATCACTAGATTTGTGAGAAACTTTTCAGAAAAACAACCTGGCTTTGGTGACTATTAATCCGTTTACAAGCGTCTATTGTGCAGTGTTACATTTCAAGGTACTCTTCTAATACAGATACAAGCAAATGCTGATTGCAGTTCATATTTTCAAGCAGGCTTTGTACTAATTATCTGTAACCTCTACAGCTGTGTATTTTCTCATGGCACTGCGGAACTTCTTGCCTAAGTTTCATACAAGTAGTATTGTTCTATTCATTATTTTCCTAACGCAAGCAGAAATCACCTGCTTCTCAGTAAATTTCCAAGGCACAAGCAAGATTTCAGCTAACAGTACAAGGTCAGAAAGAACTGCAGTTTGTACAGATTTATGCAGTATGAAATAGAATAAATGTGTTAACTCTTTTCCAGCTCTAAATGCACTAAGCATATTGCTAATACACACATTAATACAGATTTTTCTAACACAAGGGCAGACCATGCCTACTCAGCCTGGTGGACTTTTTTGAGAAGGTCACCAAAGCAATGGATGAGGACAGAATGGTTCACAGTGCCTTCCTTGACCTGGCCAATGCATTTGACACAATACCACACTCGGGCATTGTTGACAAACTCAGAAGGTTAGGTACAGACTCATATGTCACCAGGTGGATAGCCAGCTGGCTCACAGACAGGACTCAGGAAGTTAGAATTCGGGAGTCCACCTCTACAAAGAGGTCAGTCACAAGTGGAGTCCCTCTGGGATCACTTCTTGGACCGCTCCTTTTTGGCATTTATTTCTCTGAAGACAAGGCCAATGTCAGTGGTCTCTGGCTGACTAAATTTGTAGATGATTGTAAATTAGGAACTGTCATTGACTCCAACACTGACAAAAAATGTTCTCCAGGAGCAGCTGACACAGACTGGTTTCAGAGCCATGGACTAAAACTAAATGCCAAGAAATGCATAATAGTACCCTTCGGGAAGTCATCCACCCCTGGTAACTATCATATTGACAACACACCCCTTAGAGTTCACCCAGTAGTCAAGGACTTTGGGACACACAGATAGCAATCTAGCCTTTGACCATCACATGTCTGTAGTAGTAAGGAAATCCTTCTGTGTTGTACAACTTATAAACAAGGGTATGGCATCTAAGTCCAAGGAAGTCATTGTTCCACTGTATTTGGCATTCATCAGACCTATCATTGAGTACAATGCCCCCTTGGGTACCTAGCCAGGCATATCCAACAATTGGAACATCCACAGAGGTTCCTCACTAACAGAATACAGGGCTTAATTAAAATGTCCCATGCAGACTGCCTCAAGGCTCTATCCCTGTATTCTCTCTCCTTCAGGCTTTTGAGGGGAGATGTATGCCTGACATACAAGGCATTGTCATACCCCAATCTGATGGACCTCCTGCATATCCTCAAAACAAACAGCACCAGAATGTCCCATTCTAAAGACTTAAACCTTCCCTATGATATAAATAGGACCTGCTGGAGAGACAGGTATGTATCCCAGAGATTACCCTGTCTCTGGAACAGGCTCCCCATCCATGTGAAGCAGAGTTCCTCTCTAACCCAATTCAAGTGCAACCTGAATGATTGGATGCGGAACAGGAAATTCATCCCTGGTTTGGCACCTATGTCTCTAATGGACACAGGCAACCTGTAAATGGTTCATCTCCCAGGCCCTAGCTTGTAAATGTTTCCTCTCTCAAAGCCCTGCTTGCACTTATCATGGGTATCAGAACTTGTCAGAGATGTGCGATGCATGGCCAGGCTTAAAAAGGTCCTTATGGTCATTAGCCTAGTAAACACCTATGAACTTAGGAATACAGCTAGACAGTAAACTAAACTTTGACTACCAGGTAGCTACAGTAGTCAGGAAATCCTCTGTGACTCTACTTATAAGTAAAGGCATGGCATCAAGATCAAAGAAAATAATAGTGCCATTGTACTCACCCCTCATCAGTCCCATAATCAAGTACAGCGCTCCCTTATGCAAGTACCTAACCAGGCACTTACCAACTGGAGTGGTCCTAGAGGTTTGTCACGAAAAAAATACAAAGCGTAAGACATGTCTTATGTAAAACGACTAAAGGACCTATCCCTTTACTCCATCTCATATCATTTATTGAGAGGGGACTTATGCCTGACCTACAAGTCATTCTCTGATCCAGCCCTGATGAAGATGTTACATATTCGCAAGAAAAGTTATACAAGGGTTACACGTTTCATGGACTTGAACTTTATTTGTGCTCTAACAGACTTGCTGGAGAGACAGATTCATATCCCAAAGGCTACCATATCTAAGAAATAAGCTTTCCATCTTAGTAAAACAAAGCCCATGCCTCTCTCTCTTCAAAAGAATTTGGTAACTAGGTGAAGAACCCTAAGTTCACTCCTGGGGTTCTGCTCATGTCCCTTATGGACAGAGGCAGTCCATGACTCAGGGCTCCAACACCCAGAGACCCACTACCCTGATACTACCCCACCCATATCTGGGGAGTTAAGATATAATATTGTCATATCCTGGATATTATTACTTAGGCTTTTAAAGACTCTTGTGCCATTAGCCTAATAATCACCTATGATTATGCCTTGTTGGATTGCACCCCAGAATTTTTTTTCACACTGCCAACCACTGCATTATGGCTGCTTAGTGTCATTTCTCAGTGTTCCCTTCTTTGGAGGTCCGCATGCATTGATGCCTCCCTGATGTGATATGTAATAGGAAGATCTCCCTTCTGTTAGAGCCCTGTACAAGATAGGACTTAACCATTCCTTGCGTATTCTATGAGATAAGATCTGCTTTGAAACTCTATGTAGGATGCGTCTGGTGAAGAGGTGTAATATTGTGGCTTCTCAGTGGATTTCCTCTTAAACCCTACTCCATACAGACACACATGGCTTGCATCACACAAGGGGAGAATACAATTTCCCCAGTGCCATCTCTGTACACCACAGCACCAGTATGGCACTGCAGTGATCTCTCATCCAGAGCCTTGCCTTTCCAAAGTTCCCCAGCATATCCACACACTCCCATAAAAAGAGTCAAACAGTCTGTGCCTCATTAGCTCTCTTCCCACAATGCCAGCTTCAGTTGTCTGATCCTGTAGGCAGACTTGGTTCACCTGGATCATAATCAGTGCTTTCTTGCTTGCACGGTTGCATATATATATATACATATGTGTGTGTGTGTGTGTGTGTGTGTGTGTGTGTGTGTGTGTGTGTGTGTGTATGTATATATATATATATATATATATATATATATATATATATATATATATACACACACACACACACACATATATATATATATATATATATATATATATATATATATATATATCAGAAATGCCATGCGTTATAAGTATTGGTAGCAGCAAAATGACTGCATTGTCAATTTTAATGTGAAATGTAAATAGCCTTACAGGCAGAGAAAAAAAGAAAATCGTATATCTTAAGAAATTTGTAGTGCAAGTTGCCATGTTGTAAGAAGCACATCAACATACGAGTTTGATAAAAGAGGATTCCAGTGTGGATGTAATGCACAGTATCAGGAACAAAGGAAAATGGGTATTATTATATTGATAGGAAGAGATATCCACTTGTGGTGGAATAGGAGAAAAATACAGCAATGGAAGATACATGTCATATTATCAGTGAAAGATGTTTACTTTTGCATGTACCTATAATCTTACCTAAGACTGCAGTTATGGACTTTAGAATTTTAGGAAAAATAGTAAGCTTACAGCTCATTCAAGAATAGAACAGCTTTAATATTTTTACATTTAGCCATATTACAGGACACATATATGGGCTTAACAAACTTTTTAACCTCTGTGACCACTAAACTAATAATTTAAAATTTTTCAAGCTCAGGATTTGTGTGCCAAACATTTGATATAATTCTTTTTACTTTTATGTTACAATTTAAATACCATCATTGTTCTGTATATGACGTGGTTTAGAGGTGCAATTAGCACTACTAATATATTGCCATTATTGTCAGATTATCATTAGAAATATATACAGGACGTGGTCATATTTTTTGAATTAGAGGAATTATCATGGATCTAAATAAAATATTTTTAGATCTATCAGCAGATAAGGATGACCTTGCACCATTTGGTATTGGCAAGAATTTGGTGGATTCTGAAAATACTAATTCTTTAAACCCAAAACAAAATGTGAAAAACATTTTGCTGATCTTAATAAAAATATGAAAAATCTAAGATCCTGTGTTTGGCATCACAAACTACTAAAAGCTTATTTGACTAAGGGCATTTGCCCAAGGGGTCTCAGGGTTAAAATTCAACCACTGGTGGCAGACCCAGATGATAGTCTTATTAGTGAATGGTCTTCCATTCAGCAGGAATGCTCCATGAAGTTTGTAAGCTCATTATCAGATTATTACACTAGAATTATTGATAAAGAAACCAGTCAAGTGTTAAAATCTATTGAGGAATGCAATAGTTACCAACATGAACCCTTCTTTCCAGATTTACTATCAAAACTTAGCATTGAACTATTAAACTTTGACAACATTTTGAAGGAAAGAAAGGTTAAAAAATTTTTACGTGATATTTCTGACTATGAGAAGGGTCAACCTTTCAAAATGTAAGACATGTCAGATTTCAGGAGGGACATAATAAAAATAAAATAAATATACACCTAATCCAAAAGGAAACGTCGCGTTCCATACTTAAGGGACGAGGCAGTAATAATGAATCAACCGACTATGACAACTCATCAGGCACAGATACGGAGACACAGTCCACCATAGATTCCCCCACTCCCAAAAGGAAAAACTATATATCCCCTTTAGGGCACATGGAGGGAGGAGGGGAGGGAGGAAGCACAAGAAAAATTACAAGTCTACAAAATCTGATGGAAATACTGACCAACAAATAAATAATGTATACAATATTTCAAACACTGTACTCACAGATGGCCAAATTTCATTGTTAAATAAAGGACTATCTTTCATTCCCGGCTTTTTTGTGTCTGAGGACAATTTCACACAGGATCTATTTTCATTTTGTAGACTAATTAATCTGAAATTATTTTTTCAGGATACCAAAGATGTTGAACAGTCACAGACAGAGCCATTTAAATATCATACTTCACTGTTTACACCACCCATGCATCCAACTGTGAACTTATTTTTACACAGTGTACTTCATGAATTACATTTCCAGTACAATCACTGTTTACCAATGGCTAATAATATTACTGATGCTGAAAGGTCTTGTTTGGAACAACTAGTAAAGAACAAGGATCTGGTCATTATCAATGCAGACAAGGGAGGGGCAGTGGTGGTGTTAGATTGGATTCAGTATGATATGGAAGCACATAAACAATTAGATGATGTGCGATATTATACAAAAATGCCACTGGACCCTACTCCTGTATTTAAAAAAGAAATAGATGATTTCTTACATTTTGCCTATGATAATGATATTATATCAATGAAAACATTAAACCATTTAACAATCTCTGACCCCATTAAACCATATATCTATTTTCTACCAAAAATACACAAAGATCTTTTGCATCCACCTGGGAGGCCCATTGTATCGGGTATGGGTTCATTGACTGAGCCATTATCTGATTTTCTAACCATGCATTTGAAACCTTTACTAAAACTAGTGAGATCAAGAATACAGGACACCACCAAATTCCTGGGCATTGTCAATGATATGCAGTTAGATTCAGATTGGATACTTTGTACATTAGATGTATGCTCCTTATATACCAATATTCCACATTGGGCTGGACTAGATGCTATTGAATTCTGGCTTTATCGATCAAACATGTACCAACCAGGATTCAATACTCTATTATTGAACCTAACTGAGCAAGGCTCAAATTCTAAACCTACCACCCTAGAACACCAAAAAGGAAAAAAACTAAGGGTAATGCTGCTCAATGCCAGAAGTCTCAATCTCAAGATGCACGCACTCGAGGCCCTTCTCAATATGGAGAACATCGATGTCTGTGCTGTGACAGAAACCTGGTTCAAGGCTCCTGAGAGCACCCCAGCACTAACAGGTTTCACCTCATATCATACGTTCCGGCCCCAAAATCCGGACAACACCAAGAAAGGAGGGGGGGTGTCCATATTCATAAAGGACACCCACACCTCAAGGTTGGTGGCAACGCACGATGCATCGGAGACCATCCAGGTGCAATTAACCATAGGCAAGACTGCTCTGCAATTTGTAGCATGTTACAGGCCACCCTCTCAAACTCAGGAACCTCACATGGCCTTCCTGAAAACATTGGAGGGATAAATGTATCTCCAAACACCATCATACTAGGTGACTTCAACTACCCTAATATAGACTGGGAACACTACTCAAGCCCAAACACTCTAACCCAAAGATTCCTGGAGTTCATAAACTCAAATGCCATGGAACAACTAGTCACCATCCCCACAAGAGGTGAAAACATACTTGATCTCATCATCACGAACATGGGATCAAAATGTTCAACACCGGAAGTATACCCTCACTGGTGAGATCAGATCATAAACTAATCTCGCTGGAGGTCCTCATCCCGCCCCACCTGAAACAAAAAAGACCACAGTGAAAAACTTCTCAAAAGCCGATTTCACACTTCTAAAAACTAGTGTGGTCTCCTTTAAGGCCCCTGAGCCAGTGGTAAACATTACTCAAACCGCTGAATCACTTACAAATGCCTTCTACCAGCACCTACAGGACTGCATGGATCAGGCAATCCCAAACAAAACTAAGACTCTCTGTACCAAAGGCAAGCGTCCAGTCTGGTGGACCCCAGCCATAAACAAGCTCTACAACAAAAGGAGGAAGCTACTACAAGATAGAGCAAAATCCTTGAAAGGTAAGACACCTTTGATCATTATAAGTAAAAACTAAGAGCTCTCATAAAATCATCCAAGGCAAATTTTGAGAGAAAAATCGCCAAGGACTCTAAAGGCAATCATAAGGCCTTCTTTAGCTATGTTAGAAACCTAGGAGGAAACTCCCAGATATGCTCAGAATTAGTTCAAAATGATGTGAAAATTACTGAACCTACACACATTGCTAACATACTGGCTGACAGGTTCAGTGCAAACTTCTCCCCCCCACCCCCCCCAAAAGGAGAGATATCTATTCCAGAGGATTGTAGCCCCCAAACATCTCCAACGCCCAGGTGAGAACTGCCCTCACTAAGGCAAAAAACACAGCATCCATGGGACCGGATGGTGTCCCCGGCTGTGTGCTTCATGAACTCAACGAGGAATTAAACCCACAGTTAGGACAGCTGTTTAATCTTAGCCTCACCTCAGGATACGTACCCAAGGAGTGGCGCACGGTGACTGTGGTCCCACTTCATAAGGGCGGTGCCTCCACAGACCCTGGAAATTACCGCCCCATTAGCTTGACAAGCCTTATCTGCAAAGCCATGGAGAGGATCATAATGGAACTCATAAATAAAGACATAGGGAACTTGCAGACTTTGGATCCAACCCAGTTTGGCTTTGTCAAAGGCAGATCCTGCCTCTTAAACTTGGTTGACTTTTTCGAGACAGTCACCAAGGCCATTGATGAGGAAAGGCAGTCCATACAGCCTACCTCGACCTGGCAAAGGCCTTGACACAATACCCCACTCAGGTATCATCGAAAAACTCATCAGCTTGAATGTAAACCCATACATCACAAGATGGGTTGCAAACTGGCTAAGCGACAGAACCCACAGGGTCAGAGTTGCTGGAGCCATGTCAGACTCAAAGCCTGTCACAAGTGGTGTCCCACAGGGCTCAGTCCTGGGTCCACTCTTGTTCGGCATCTACTTTTCTGAAGTACAAGCAAACACAGGAGGGTTATGGCTGACAAAGTTTGCAGATGACTGCAAACTGGCCATAGTCGAAAACACATCTGACACAGATATCCTCCAGAAGGGCCTCACAGAAACGGATAACTGGTGCCAGAGCCATGGCCTGAAGTTAAACGCCAAAAAATGCATAGTCATACCCTTCGGGAAAAACAAGGTTACCCCTAGCTACCATATAGGTGACAATCCACTGAGCACAGAAAAAGTCATCAGGGATCTGGGGACCCAAGTTGACAGTAGTCTTCGCTTGACACTCATGTTGCTAAAGTAGTTAGGAAAACCTTCTATATCGCCCACCTGATCATGAAGGGATTCACATCTAGATCAAGGGAGGTCATCGTCACCCTGTACTCATCACTCATTAGACCTATGATTGAGTACAATGCCCCGTTCGGAATGTATCTGACCAGACACCTGATGCAGCTTGAAAGGCCCCAAAAGTTCCTCACCAAAAGGATAAAGGGTCTCAAAAATATGTCTTATGCTGCCCGACTGAAAGAACTCCAGCTTTATTCAGTCTCATACCGCTTGCTCAGAGGTGACCTGTGCCTGACATATAAGGCCATGTCAAACCCAGATTTGATGAATATGCTTCACCTCAAAAAATCTTGATCCCTCAGAACCACAAGGGCGGGAGACTTAAACCTTGACACGGTTATAAATAGAACGTGCTGGAGGGACAGATTCATCACCCAGAGACTCCCTATGCTGTGGAACAAAATCCCGGTACATGTGAGGCAGAGCACCTCGCTGGCCTTGTTCAAGAGGAATCTTGACCAATGGATGGGAGATCGCAGATATACCTCAGTGATTACTTCAGTGTCACTGCTTGACAGAGGCACAGAAAAATGATAGGCATAGTTTTTATTCAAACTAAAGGGGTGGCGAAAGCCACATAACTATGGGCTAGGCTTATAAATGCCCTTGGGCAGATAGCCTAGTATGAACCTATGAACCTATGAACCTATGTGTTGACCAAAAATGTCTTTTTCTATAATGATGAATGCTTTCTGCAGATCAGAGGAACAGCAATGGGGGCTTCCTTTGCCCCCATTTATGCTGATCTATTCATGGCTTATATGGAAGAAATTATGATATATGATGACACTCATAATTGGTTTCTACCTGAGATTGACATCTGGCGAAGATATTTGGATGATTGCTGGATGGTATGGAGATCAGATGTTTCATCTCTTCAAGAATTTATGGATTATTTGAATGATAATAAGTGGGGAATACAATTTACCATTACACATGATCAAAAATCTATAACATTTTTGGATGTTTTGATCACAAGAAACATGGATAATACTTTAATAACGGAAGTATTTAGAAAATTCCCCCAATACAACACTATACTCCATGCCTCCAGCTTTCATCCAAAACATATCGCCAGAAATATTCCAAAGTCTCCATTTATTAGAATCAGACGCAATTGTTCTGATAATATCAGTTTTGGTCACCATGCTCAGGATTTGTGTAATAGATTTCAGGATAGGGGTTACAAATCAGGATATGTTACAATGGCACATAGGCATGCCTCAGGCTTACACAGATCAGATCTTTTGAAATATAAAAAGAAACCAGTCAAGACCAACACAGTTCGATTTACAACCACATATGGAAGAAACACTAAGAATTTTACTCAAATTATAAGGGACAATTGGAATATACTAGATGCAGATGCTAAAATTAAGACAATCATTCCCAACAAATGTTCATTTTCCTATCGTAAAGGAAAGAACTTGGCAGGGTACTTTAATCATTACAAGCATCATTTTGAATCTTCCTTAACACAGGCTTATCAAACAACTATCTTGGGGGATAAACTTATTGGCTCTTTTCCTTGTGGTCACTGTGTGAACTGTAAACACATGATAAAAACCAAAGAATTCACAAGCAGAAACAGTAGCAAAGTCTTTGATATTCAATTCTTTGCCAATTGTAATACTGATTGGGCCATCTATATGGCAAGCTGTACCTGTCACTCATTTTATGTTGGGCAAACCTCTCGATCAGTTAAACTAAGGGTGTCCGAACATTTGAGTGACATTAGATGTAAAAAATCATCCAACGCATTATACAAACACACACTTGTACATAATAAGGCCAAATTTCATTTTACAGTTATTGATAAAATTATTGGTGACAGAACCAATAAATGTGGTTGGCATAGAAAACTTGACATGAAAGAAAAGAAATGGATTACCAAACTTGGTGCACTATTTAGTCCAGGTTTGAATGAATATTTATAAATACATTTGGTCTAACATATTATGTTACATTATATTACATACATTACATATCTAACATATTCAGTTTTGATATGATATCTTGATATGCAATATTTGATTGACATATACATAATATTTGTGTATCTGATTTTGTATGTATGTTTGCAACTGATTAATATTAATGAGCTTGGTATTTTATATTTATATTTAACCAATCAGCTTTTTCTGATGTATATTTAAAGAACTGCATAGTGGACTCTAAATCTATACACTGAAGAAGGCCATATTGAATTTGGGCCGAAACCGGTATGTTTGTGAGTTTTATGCACTTCTGGTAGCTTATTAATAAACTACCATATCGAATTGTCCACCAGTTGCTGGCTTATTTCTTTCATTTGATATTTCCTGTTGCCGTGCAACTCCTCACGCGCAGGGGACATCATTTCAGTTACACGGATATTTATTTCCTGCTGGGGGAATGATGGTGGACTGTGTCGGCGTATTTCGCATTTCGGTTGGTGTAAAATACTAAATGCTCTATCTTGTGAATTCTAATTGTTAGACCTCTGAACATATTATGCCATACACGCTTGGATAACTGGTTTCTGAATCCGGATGACAACAATAATTAACAATTCAAATCCTACGAAGCTGGTGATGTACAATTTGCAGCTAACCCTATAAAGGTTGGCAAATGCGATGTGGTAATGTGGTGTGTTATTACTTGTTGGCCATTCTTTGAGGGGCTTGCACATATTAGATGGTGAGTCGGTACTTTTTTGCATCAAACATCTTTATCTATGGTGCGCAATTGGCATATATAAAGAAAAGAAAAAGAACGACTTAATTCTTTTTTCAAAACTGTTTGTGCTTGGGGCAATTGTCGCATTGAACATTGAGACTGTTACTATCTTAGCAAGATAAATAATCGCGACGAGGAACCGTGACAAGTACTTTCAATAAGCTCAAGTACATTTAATTTTCACTTTTACAAAGTGACGGGTATTGTGATGTGATATGGTGTGTTATTACTTGTTGGCCATTTTTCAAGGGGCCTGCACACATCAGGTGGTGAGTCGGTATTTTTCTGCATCGAACATTCTCATCCATGGTGCGAAATTGGTTTATATAAAGAAAAAGAACGACTTAAATCTTTTTTTCAGGACTGTTTGTGCTTGGGGCAACTGTCGCATTGAATATTGAGACTGTAATATTCTCAGCAAGATAATTAATTGCGACGAGTATTCTTATCTTAAGCACATTCATTTTCACTTTTACAAAGCGACGGGTGTTGATTTCACTCATTTTTGTGACTGTTTTTTTGTCTTTAATATATGTGTAACAGCTTATGTTTATTCTGGATAACTTTCAGTAGATCGGGTTGTGTCCTATACAACAGTGAATGTCTATGTAAAACTTCAGGGAATTGTGATTTATATTAGACTTTGGATTTTGGACTGTTAACAGACATTATATTGCTTGTAACATGAATAGCTTATAATAGTCATTATGCATGTTATATTTTTTCTTCTTCTTTGGGTGACATCAAAAGAAATAAGTTAATATAGGAAGCAGTCTCATAACAGATAAAGGAGTATACTGTTCCAAAATATTTAGGTGTTGACACAAACTTTTTTTCCTTTTTTGGAATTATGGTTCATGCTTAAGTAAGACAAGCATTCATTATAATCTACTCTTATATTCCTGTGATGTCAGTATTGAGATAAAACAACAAATTGAGCCATATTATTAAACACAGAATAGTTTCTTTTAAATATTATCTGTGCATTCATGGTTAACTAAAGGGGCTTGAATTTTTGGGATTCAGCCATATAAAGGACTCTTTGAAGTTTAATGTTAGCATAAGTGCATCATAATATTGACAATTGATACACTCATGTTTTTGATTGTTACATTCAACAAACAACAGGAATTTATTTAGTATAGATAATTTAGTCATTTTTTATATAACTGTAGTACCATAATTCATCATCGGTACATCCTTTATAACATTGGTAATAACTTTTGAAACAAATACTGCTTATATTGAATGAATAATAAGTAACATTCTTGTATTCAAGGTCTATGTATTTCCATCTAAAGTGGATGCCTTTACTGCAGATCCTTTTAGAGCATACATAATTTTGGAATACTTGTCTCAGGTAAAATCAAGAACAGAATGATTTCAGGTTTATTCTAAATCTTGGTCCAACTAAGACACAACTACAATTTAGAAGTTATCTTTTGAATTGATATTTTTGACTAGAATATTATCTAACTAATTTCAAACCATACAATTTACTATTGGGTGTGTGGGACCATTTTGGAATATAACATCGCATATCATTTTTTGAAATCAGGGCCTTCAACTTTTATGTATTGTGGCTCCTTAAGATTACCAGAGTCATATATTACATTGTTTTATTAAAACACATTTTGAATTGTTAATCTAGTAGTTGTCATTTTCGGTTGATACCATTTTTCATGTTCATTCAAGAATAGAACAGCTTTAATATTTTTACATTTAGCCATATTACAGGACACATATATGGGCTTAACAAACTTTTTAACCTCTGTGACCACTAAACTAATAATTTAAAATTTTTCAAGCTCAGGATTTGTGTGCCAAACATTTGATATAATTCTTTTTACTTTTATGTTACAATTTAAATACCATCATTGTTCTGTATATGACGTGGTTTAGAGGTGCAATTAGCACTACTAATATATTGCCATTATTGTCAGATTATCATTAGAAATATATACAGGACGTGGTCATATTTTTTGAATTAGAGGAATTATCATGGATCTAAATAAAATATTTTTAGATCTATCAGCAGATAAGGATGACCTTGCACCATTTGGTATTGGCAAGAATTTGGTGGATTCTGAAAATACTAATTCTTTAAACCCAAAACAAAAATGTGAAAAACATTTTGCTGATCTTAATAAAAATATGAAAAATCTAAGATCCTGTGTTTGGCATCACAAACTACTAAAAGCTTATTTGACTAAGGGCATTTGCCCAAGGGGTCTCAGGGTTAAAATTCAACCACTGGTGGCAGACCCAGATGATAGTCTTATTAGTGAATGGTCTTCCATTCAGCAGGAATGCTCCATGAAGTTTGTAAGCTCATTATCAGATTATTACACTAGAATTATTGATAAAGAAACCAGTCAAGTGTTAAAATCTATTGAGGAATGCAATAGTTACCAACATGAACCCTTCTTTCCAGATTTACTATCAAAACTTAGCATTGAACTATTAAACTTTGACAACATTTTGAAGGAAAGAAAGGTTAAAAAATTTTTACGTGATATTTCTGACTATGAGAAGGGTCAACCTTTCAAAAATGTAAGACATGTCAGATTTCAGGAGGGACATAATAAAAATAAAAATAAATATACACCTAATCCAAAAAGGAAACGTCCGCGTTCCATACTTAAGGGACGAGGCAGTAATAATGAATCAACCGACTATGACAACTCATCAGGCACAGATACGGAGACACAGTCCACCATAGATTCCCCCACTCCCAAAAGGAAAAACTATATATCCCCTTTAGGGCACATGGAGGGAGGAGGGGAGGGAGGAAGCACAAGAAAAATTACAAGTCTACAAAATCTGATGGAAATACTGACCAACAAATAAATAATGTATACAATATTTCAAACACTGTACTCACAGATGGCCAAATTTCATTGTTAAATAAAGGACTATCTTTCATTCCCGGCTTTTTTGTGTCTGAGGACAATTTCACACAGGATCTATTTTCATTTTGTAGACTAATTAATCTGAAATTATTTTTTCAGGATACCAAAGATGTTGAACAGTCACAGACAGAGCCATTTAAATATCATACTTCACTGTTTACACCACCCATGCATCCAACTGTGAACTTATTTTTACACAGTGTACTTCATGAATTACATTTCCAGTACAATCACTGTTTACCAATGGCTAATAATATTACTGATGCTGAAAGGTCTTGTTTGGAACAACTAGTAAAGAACAAGGATCTGGTCATTATCAATGCAGACAAGGGAGGGGCAGTGGTGGTGTTAGATTGGATTCAGTATGATATGGAAGCACATAAACAATTAGATGATGTGCGATATTATACAAAAATGCCACTGGACCCTACTCCTGTATTTAAAAAAGAAATAGATGATTTCTTACATTTTGCCTATGATAATGATATTATATCAATGAAAACATTAAACCATTTAACAATCTCTGACCCCATTAAACCATATATCTATTTTCTACCAAAAATACACAAAGATCTTTTGCATCCACCTGGGAGGCCCATTGTATCGGGTATGGGTTCATTGACTGAGCCATTATCTGATTTTCTAACCGTGCATTTGAAACCTTTACTAAAACTAGTGAGATCAAGAATACAGGACACCACCGAATTCCTGGGCATTGTCAATGATATGCAGTTAGATTCAGATTGGATACTTTGTACATTAGATGTATGCTCCTTATATACCAATATTCCACATTGGGCTGGACTAGATGCTATTGAATTCTGGCTTTATCGATCAAACATGTACCAACCAGGATTCAGTACTCTATTATTGAACCTAACTGAGCATGTGTTGACCAAAAATGTCTTTTTCTATAATGATGAATGCTTTCTGCAGATCAGAGGAACAGCAATGGGGGCTTCCTTTGCCCCCATTTATGCTGATCTATTCATGGCTTATATGGAAGAAATTATGATATATGATGACACTCATAATTGGTTTCTACCTGACATTGACATCTGGCGAAGATATTTGGATGATTGCTGGATGGTATGGAGATCAGATGTTTCATCTCTTCAAGAATTTATGGATTATTTGAATGATAATAAGTGGGGAATACAATTTACCATTACACATGATCAAAAATCTATAACATTTTTGGATGTTTTGATCACAAGAAACATGGATAATACTTTAAAAACGGAAGTATTTAGAAAATTCCCCCAATACAACACTATACTCCATGCCTCCAGCTTTCATCCAAAACATATCGCCAGAAATATTCCAAAGTCTCAATTTATTAGAATCAGACGCAATTGTTCTGATAATATCAGTTTTGGTCACCATGCTCAGGATTTGTGTAATAGATTTCAGGATAGGGGTTACAAATCAGGATATGTTACAATGGCACATAGGCATGCCTCAGGCTTACACAGATCAGATCTTTTGAAATATAAAAAGAAACCAGTCAAGACCAACACAGTTCGATTTACAACCACATATGGAAGAAACACTAAGAATTTTACTCAAATTATAAGGGACAATTGGAATATACTAGATGCAGATGCTAAAATTAAGACAATCATTCCCAACAAATGTTCATTTTCCTATCGTAAAGGAAAGAACTTGGCAGGGTACTTTAATCATTACAAGCATCATTTTGAATCTTCCTTAACACAGGCTTATCAAACAACTATCTTGGGGGATA
This sequence comes from Protopterus annectens, assembly GCF_019279795.1. NCBI lineage: Eukaryota > Metazoa > Chordata > Ceratodontiformes > Protopteridae > Protopterus > Protopterus annectens. The sequence goes on from NC_056731.1 coordinate 1,591,120,167, forward strand.
AACTTATTGGCTCTTTTCCTTGTGGTCACTGTGTGAACTGTAAACACATGATAAAACCAAAGAATTCACAAGCAGAAACAGTAGCAAAGTCTTTGATATTCAATTCTTTGCCAATTGTAATACTGATTGGGCCATCTATATGGCAAGCTGTACCTGTCACTCATTTTATGTTGGGCAAACCTCTCGATCAGTTAAACTAAGGGTGTCCGAACATTTGAGTGACATTAGATGTAAAAAATCATCCAACGCATTATACAAACACACACTTGTACATAATAAGGCCAAATTTCATTTTACAGTTATTGATAAAATTATTGGTGACAGAACCAATAAATGTGGTTGGCATAGAAAACTTGACATGAAAGAAAAGAAATGGATTACCAAACTTGGTGCACTATTTAGTCCAGGTTTGAATGAATATTTATAAATACATTTGGTCTAACATATTATGTTACATTATATTACATACATTACATATCTAACATATTCAGTTTTGATATGATATCTTGATATGCAATATTTGATTGACATATACATAATATTTGTGTATCTGATTTTGTATGTATGTTTGCAACTGATTAATATTAATGAGCTTGGTATTTTATATTTATATTTAACCAATCAGCTTTTTCTGATGTATATTTAAAGAACTGCATAGTGGACTCTAAATCTATACACTGAAGAAGGCCATATTGAATTTGGGCCGAAACCGGTATGTTTGTGAGTTTTATGCACTTCTGGTAGCTTATTAATAAACTACCATATCGAATTGTCCACCAGCTGCTGGCTTATTTCTTTCATTTGATATTTCCTGTTGCCGTGCAACTCCTCACGCGCAGGGGACATCATTTCACTTAATTAAAATGTCCCATGCAGACTGCCTCAAGGCTCTATCCCTGTATTCTCTCTCCTTCAGGCTTTTGAGGGGAGATGTATGCCTGACATACAAGGCATTGTCATACCCCAATCTGATGGACCTCCTGCATATCCTCAAAACAAACAGCACCAGAATGTCCCATTCTAAAGACTTAAACCTTCCCTATGATATAAATAGGACCTGCTGGAGAGACAGGTATGTATCCCAGAGATTACCCTGTCTCTGGAACTGGCTCCCCATCCATGTGAAGCAGAGTTCCTCTCTAACCCAATTCAAGTGCAACCTGAATGATTGGATGCGGAACAGGAAATTCATCCCTGGTTTGGCACCTATGTCTCTAATGGACACAGGCAACCTGTAAATGGTTCATCTCCCAGGCCCTAGCTTGTAAATGTTTCCTCTCTCAAAGCCCTGCTTGCACTTATCATGGGTATCAGAACTTGTCAGAGATGTGCGATGCATGGCCAGGCTTAAAAAGGTCCTTATGGTCATTAGCCTAGTAAACACCTATGAACTTAGGAATACAGCTAGACAGTAAACTAAACTTTGACTACCAGGTAGCTACAGTAGTCAGGAAATCCTCTGTGACTCTACTTATAAGTAAAGGCATGGCATCAAGATCAAAGAAAATAATAGTGCCATTGTACTCACCCCTCATCAGTCCCATAATCAAGTACAGCGCTCCCTTATGCAAGTACCTAACCAGGCACTTACCAACTGGAGTGGTCCTAGAGGTTTGTCACGAAAAAAATACAAAGCGTAAGACATGTCTTATGTAAAACGACTAAAGGACCTATCCCTTTACTCCATCTCATATCATTTATTGAGAGGGGACTTATGCCTGACCTACAAGTCATTCTCTGATCCAGCCCTGATGAAGATGTTACATATTCGCAAGAAAAGTTATACAAGGGTTACACGTTTCATGGACTTGAACTTTATTTGTGCTCTAACAGACTTGCTGGAGAGACAGATTCATATCCCAAAGGCTACCATATCTAAGAAATAAGCTTTCCATCTTAGTAAAACAAAGCCCATGCCTCTCTCTCTTCAAAAAGAATTTGGTAACTAGGTGAAGAACCCTAAGTTCACTCCTGGGGTTCTGCTCATGTCCCTTATGGACAGAGGCAGTCCATGACTCAGGGCTCCAACACCCAGAGACCCACTACCCTGATACTACCCCACCCATATCTGGGGAGTTAAGATATAATATTGTCATATCCTGGATATTATTACTTAGGCTTTTAAAGACTCTTGTGCCATTAGCCTAATAATCACCTATGATTATGCCTTGTTGGATTGCACCCCAGAATTTTTTTTTCACACTGCCAACCACTGCATTATGGCTGCTTAGTGTCATTTCTCAGTGTTCCCTTCTTTGGAGGTCCGCATGCATTGATGCCTCCCTGATGTGATATGTAATAGGAAGATCTCCCTTCTGTTAGAGCCCTGTACAAGATAGGACTTAACCATTCCTTGCGTATTCTATGAGATAAGATCTGCTTTGAAACTCTATGTGGGATGCGTCTGGTGAAGAGGTGTAATATTGTGGCTTCTCAGTGGATTTCCTCTTAAACCCTACTCCATACAGACACACATGGCTTGCATCACACAAGGGGAGAATACAATTTCCCCAGTGCCATCTCTGTACACCACAGCACCAGTATGGCACTGCAGTGATCTCTCATCCAGAGCCTTGCCTTTCCAAAGTTCCCCAGCATATCCACACACTCCCATAAAAAGAGTCAAACAGTCTGTGCCTCATTAGCTCTCTTACCACAATGCCAGCTTCAGTTGTCTGATCCTGTAGGCAGACTTGGTTCACCTGGATCATAATCAGTGCTTTCTTGCTTGCACGGTTGCATATATATATACATATGTGTGTGTGTGTATGTGTGTGTGTGTGTGTGTGTGTGTGTGTGTGTGTGTGTATGTATATATATATATATATATATATATATATATATATATATATATATATATATATATTATACACACACACACACACATATATATATATATATATATATATATATATATATATATATATATATATATATATCAGAAATGCCATGCGTTATAAGTATTGGTAGCAGCAAAATGACTGCATTGTCAATTTTAATGCGAAATGTAAATAGCCTTACAGGCAGAGAAAAAAAGAAAATCGTATATCTTAAGAAATTTGTAGTGCAAGTTGCCATGTTGTAAGAAGCACATCAACATACGAGTTTGATAAAAGAGGATTCCAGTGTGGATGTAATGCACAGTATCAGGAACAAAGGAAAAGGGGTATTATTATATTGATAGGAAGAGATATCCACTTGTGGTGGAATAGGAGAAAAATACAGCAATGGAAGATACATGTCATATTATCAGTGAAAGATGTTTACTTTTGCATGTACCTATAATCTTACCTAAGACTGCAGTTATGGACTTTAGAATTTTAGGAAAAATAGTAAGCTTACAGCAAGGCATTTTATTTATAGGTGGATACTGTAATTTAGTCTGCAACAGTAAGGATGTGTCAGGGAGCCTTAAAAGGGAAACTATAATGATAAAAGACAGATTGTTAAAGAGGTATGTGAAAATGTTCAATATGCAGGACATTATTTTAGCAGCAGCAGTTCAGAGGCAATTTAGATATTATTCTGCAAAATGCAATGTCTGGATTAGATTGGATAGAAAGTACATATCACAAGAGTATGTACATTTGGTAGAAAGCTTTAAAATACATCAAATCATGATATCAGACCATGCGTCTGTACACATTCAGAAAAAAAGATACAAGGAACTAAATTGAAAGAAAGACAGTGCTATTTTCCTGTTATCTATTAAAAAGGGCAGGAATTGAAGGAATGGGTAATAGGTAAAATTCAAGAGTTATTAGGACAAATAGAAGCTGAGTTAGAGGGGATAGCTAATACATGGGGCAGTGAAAGTTGACTTAAAAATATAGTGGGAATAAGGGAGAAACAGATGTTGCAAAAAACAACCAAAACTAATTTGAAGGGTTGGCACAAGTTAAAATGTTGCAGGTGAAGCTTACAAATCAAAAAGAGAACAGCCGCATAAAATTAAAAATAAATAAGTAAGAAAACAGCTACAAAACACCAAGGAGAAAATCAGCACAAGCTTTGACAATAAGCATGGTTTAAGAAAGTAGCGGTTAAACATTTGTTTTTCCTGACAGTATTCCCAGAGCACAAAAACCATTAACACAAAGCATGGTAAGAGCAAATAGAAAGAACGGGGCAAAACGCATGGATCATTTGACAATTAGGTTAATTAGGAATCCTGAAAAGATAATGGAGATATTTTGGCAATTTATGAAATGTATATAGAGCAGAAGAGAGGTTAAATCAGATAGAGACAAAGCTGGGTGAGGTAGAATCTCAACAATTAACAAATAGGGGGGATAAATGATAACTAAGAACTGTGATGTATAATCAAGTGACAGGGAAAGATGGAATTCCTATAGAAATTTGTAAGAAAATTTGGAAAGCATTGATGTGAAGTTGTCCTGTCTTGTCTTCATTCTATACTGATGGGTTCAAAACTAATCCTCGGTTCCGACTTGGCCACTTACTAAAGCTCGAGGTCTGAAACTAACTCGTGGCTCCGTCCCTATCCCATGATGCTGCACTGCTTTCCTCAGATTTTGTTTGCTGCTGAAACAGATCGGATCTATGACTAGCTCAGGCTGAGTAAAAAAATTGTTTTTTCTTCTGTCAAACTTGTTATAGTTAGCTAAATTTTCTGTTTTTCCTAGTTAGATAGTGTGCTTAGTGTGTTTCGGTATTATTATAATAGTTGTTAGTTAGTTATTACATAGAGTGTGTTTTTTTCAGGCTGTCGTGTTTAGGCCTTTATTTTGATAGATAAACCATTTCGGTAGTTATTTAGATATATATTACTAGAAATTGTGTTCTTTCATGTATTTTTTGAGGGTCTTTTGTACTTAACCCTCATATCCCTACTTCCTGTTTATTGGCTTGCAGTGTGTTTTGTATAGAGCTGTGTATTAGCTTAATAGTATATATATATATATATATATATATATATATATATATATATATATATATATATATATATATTCATTTACATTTGTTTTCTGATATCTAGCTTCACATTGCTAGTAATTTTAAGGTTACCTGAAGTGTTGAGTGTGTGTGACCTTTTGATTTTGCCTTAAGGCCTGTTTAAGTTAGAAAGCCTTCCTTTCAGTTGGCTCCCGTTTAAGTTAGAGGGTGTTGTGTGTGTGTGTGTGTGTGTGTGTGTGTGTGTGTGTGTGTGTGTGTGTGTGTGTGTGTGTGTGTAGAGCATTATTACCATAATGTCAAACAAAAAGAGGGGAAACTATCAGGTTTCAAAAAATGTCCTAAGTGTTCCCAAAAAAATGTCCATCTCGGATGGACATACAGACCGCGTTTATTGTTTAGGAGCAATCCATATGCAGGAAACATGCTCTATATGTCATTCTTTTAGCTCTAGGGTTTACAAGAGCATAAGAATAAGTTGATTTTGAGAGGCTTAATTAAATCCTCTTTTGAGGAAGCCTTGGACAAGGCTCAAAGTTCACCCAAATCTCATGCAAAAGAGGTTGTCTCCTTCTTCTTCTTCTACATCGTCGGAGACATAGACAAAACAGCCTAGGATGTCTCCAACAGCCTCTAAAAAATCTGATGGAAGACAGACCTACCATTTCAGTTCCAATGTGTGTCGGAACCGACAGTCTTTACAGTCCAGAGCCACTCACCTGCTGTGGAGCCGGTCTCCCTGACTCTTAGGTCTCCTCTGCTCCATTCAGTGGCATTGGCTCCATCTTCCAGATCCTCCAGGAGCTTATCAGAATTTGATGTGGATCGTGTGGTGCAGACGTTACTGCAGACACCAGCGCTTGTTAAATTGTTGTCAGGACCGACTCAGGTGAGCTCGGAGCCGATGGTGCCCATTCCTGTATGTTCCGTTCCTCCTCCAACTCCAGTTCGAGTTTCTGAGCCGGAAAGCTTGGCACCGACAGTGATGAAACCGACAGAAGCGAGATCATCTAAAGATTCTTCTATTCTGATCGCTTTGACTACCTCTGAGCTCTCCGAGGTATCTAGGAGCCGACACTCACTGGTCAGGTCTGGGGGGGGGGGGCAGTTGGACCAAGACTCTTCTGGCTTCGACTCTACCCCTTGGAGCCTTGGCTCGAGTGAGCTCGGCTTGAGTGAGCTTGGCTCCTGCCTCAGCTTCGGAGCCAACCCCCATGGTACTGGGGGATCATCAGATTCTTTGGAACCTGGGATTGTCTTGGGCCATGGGGGGGGGGGGCATTCAAAGCCATGAGGAGACCTCTGACCCACGGACACCATCTGTACTGTCGAACCGAGCTTTCCTTCCCAGAAAGCACTGGTATCTGTCTCTGCACAGGCAATTACCTAATAGCATAGAGATCCTGAGCCTCAGAAAGCCCCACTGGGTGAGTCCCTTTCTTCCGAAACCTCTCCAGAATGACCCACCAAAGAGGTTCCCTGGAAGAAAACATGCAAGAGGAAGCATATAGACTCTCCAGATGAGTCTATTACAATGGACACGGACCTCAAGGAGTCGGAAGGGTCCCCACGGTCGCCCTCTGAAGATGTATCCTTTGCGGACATCTTGGAAATCCTTAGACAGAGAGGCAGCTGGAAGCCCATTACCCCCTCTGATGAGGAGTCCGTGTACCTGAAGGCTTTTGGGTCTCAACCTTCAGCCACCTGGGTGTCTCCACCTTTCGATAAACTGATGGAATTAGTGTCTCAAAAGGTGTGGGATTCTCCAGATACAGTGCAGTCTGTCCCTTGAAGGCCAAACAAATTTATCACTGCGCCTGATGACAAAATTTTTGTAACTAAAGGAGTGCCTGTAGATGCTATGGTGGTGGTGGCAGCCACGAAGAAGGAATTATCTGAAACTTCTACATCTGTCCATCCCCCGAATAATGAGTCGAGGTCCATGGACAGGTACAGGAAGCGCATGTTTTCCTCAGCAGCCTTCACACTTAGGTCCCTGAGCTACCTCACGCATTTTACGAGACTTCAGAGAGATCTCCTGAAAGAGCTAGGAGGGACTCTACAGGGTACAGTAGCTGCAGGGGTAGCAGACAAGGTTTCCTCCCAGCTTGCCACCCGAAATTCAGTGGTCAGCTCGTCCATGAGGCACGTATCTTATGCAGCTGATGGAACGCGCAGGTCAGTGAGTTCCGGAATTGCACTTAGGAGACATTCTAGATGCCAGCAAAAACCAAAGAATAGAACCAGGAACAAGTAAACGACCTGGAAGCTGACACCACAAATGCCGAATAAATCCGCAAACTGGTCTTTATTATGGAAACAAGTCACAAAAAACACGTATCACAAGCGCTTTCGCTAGGATGTTCCTAGCTTTTTCAAGTTGCTGAACCATTCCAAAACATCAACTTAAATAGCTGCTTGCAATGAATTAAACAATTGTGAACCAATTAAAACTAATTAAAAACTGATTAATGCCATTCATTTTGTTAAAAAACCTACCTACTAAAAGGTATACTAAAACTCAAGTGTGTGATACAACTCACTATGTACAGTTAAAAACACTTATTATCAAACAATATATTTCCTATTAAACAAAATATATTAATATATACATAAATTGTACACATAAAAAATATTCCTTTACTAATGCAGGACATTTTCTAGTTTACTCCTATTGCATTGTCAAACTTGAACAAAATTACATGCTTGTGAGTAAAAGTCACAAAATGGACTTGCCAAAAAATACCTAGAGAGAATAAGTGAATATGCAAATGAGGGAATAAATGCAACCAGAAGAAAAGCAGAAAAGAGCAGAGAAAAAGAGGAAAAGAGGAAGGAAACATTAATACAGAAGTAAATAGAGAAGCATACACATAGGCAAGTAAGCCCATTACCTGTGCCTGTACATTCCCAGGAAAAAACTTTACATTATGTGTGTACTGGCTACCTTTGGTGGACCGTGCTTATAATCTGGCCCTCCTTAGTTTTAAAATAGGTTTTATACTAATAGTGTCATTTAACCCAGGCCAGCTTGCTGCATTTAGTTTAAGCTGCCACACTAACTCCCTATATTCCAGGGTGGTTTCCCAATCACCACCTCTGGAGTCCCTGTTTATCTGTTCAAGAATCATAAATTTGAAGTTATGGTTCGGACATACAAGGGAGTGCTTGAAAAGGGCATTAGTTTCTTTATTTTTGGTTAACTCATAGAAATGTTCGTACATTCTCTTCTTAATTTCCCTTTCCGTCTTACCTACGTAAAAACTTTTACTTTTTTTTGTGACTTGTTTCCATAATAAAGACCAGTTTGCGGATTTATTCGGCATTTGTGGTGTCAGCTTCCAGACATTCTAGATGCGCTTGTGTAATTTTTGCAGAGCCCTTCAAGTCATCCTTTGTCAACACCCCATTTGATGGCTCGTCCTTGTTTGGGCCTAAAGTAAAGGAAACACGTGATGTGAACAAGAAGGAAAGACTCTCGCTGCAGTAGGAGTCCATTTTCTACAACTTCTAGACCCTATCCCAAGGGTAAAAAGGGAGGGAAAATGTGGTTCTGAAAATCCCAGAGGGCCTTTCAGGACACACAGGGTGAACCTTCTCCCAGGGACACAGGAGGAGGTAATAATGGAAGATGCCACCCACGTGGCATTGGGAGTCCGCAGAACCAGGGTGACTGCAGTTCTTACTTCGGTCAACTCTTTCAGTGCTCCTAAAAGGAGGCCCATCTGTCCGTCTCTGGAGGCAGTCGGGGGTTGTCATTTTTTGTATCCACAAGCCTGGCTAAGCATAACAACAGACAAATGGGTACAAAGCATTATATCCAGAGGCTACTCAATCCCCTTTTCAATGCCACTTTACAAGTACAAAAAATCCTGGACGTTCCACTCAGTCACAGGGATCAAGCAACTACAGAAATTCAAAAGTTACTAGAAAAAAGAGTCATCCAATCAGTCCCCACAGACCAGATAGGATCTGGAACTTACTCAAGATTCTTTTTAGTTCCAAAGAAAACGGGAATGGAGACCCATATTGGATCTCAACAGACTGAACAAGTCAGTAAAGAAGACGAAGTTCCGGATGGTCAGGTTGCAGTCAGTACTTCCCTTTTTAGGGAAAGACAACTGGATGTGCTCGCTAGACCTCCAGGATGCATACTACCACATCAAAATGGACAGGTCATCCAGGTGGTACCTGCGCTTTCGGCTGGGAGCCAGTCATTATTAATTCCGAGCTCTGCCCTTTAGTCTCACTACAGCCCCCAGAGAGTTCATCAAATGCATGGCAGTAGTCACAGCTCACCTGAGGTGTCAGGGATTCCAGGTGTTTCCATATCTAGATGACTGACTCCTAACCGCCACCGCCAAGCACCTACTTATTCAAGCAAAGGACAATACCTTGGAACTATGTGCTCAACTTGGCATTTCGCTGAATTACAACAAATCTGCCTTATTGCCATTACATCATATCAACTTTATAAGCACAGAAATAGACACAACAAACATGATGGTCAGGTTGCCTCCAGAAAGGGTCCAAACTCTTCATCTCCAGATCCGGGACCTCCTCTTCAAGCCCAAAGTAGAAGCAAGGACAGTCCTAAAAGTATTGGCCAATATGGCAGCAGCAATAATGGTGATTCTCCTAGCGAGATTACACATGAGAATCCTCCAATGGATGCTGTTTACTCAGTGGTCCATGCAAGAGCTACCCATTTCCCATTTGATAACTCTGACGGAAACCTGCAAGAAAGATCTTCATTGGTGGCTTCATTCAGATCAAGTAACAATGAGCGGACCCATAGTTCCCCCTGTTTCATTAGCTACAGTGACCACGGGCGCTTCCCAGAAAGGGTGGGGTGGGGGGCATTATCGGTGAAGAACAGCCCAAGGCACTTGGCAGGACCACAAAGCTCATTTGCACATCAGTGTACATGAGAGCAGTGCTCATGGTGTTGCAAGCATTCCAGGACTCTCTTCCGATTGGTACAATTGCAATACAAACACACAATATGTCAGTAGTGTGGTACATAAACAAACAAGAAGGAACCAGATCTTACCCACTTTGTCAAGAGGCCCTGAGAGTATGGCAGTGGGCGACATCCTCCCGCGTTTTCTGATAGCAATGCACATCCCGGGGAAATCCAGCGTGATAGCGCACAAACTAAGCAGAGCCATTCTGATGCCACATGAGTGGTCCCTGAAGAAAGAAGTAGCGGAAAGGATATTCCGCAGATGGGGTCAGCCTTGCTGCGACTTATTCGCCAAAGCCTCAAATGCAAAATGCAGCAGCTACTTTGCCCTGATCCCCCCTCCGGGGGAGTCCCAGAGGGATGCACTTGTACATGATTGGCCCCCGGGACTCCTTTACACATTTCCACCCTTTCCTTTAATACCCAAAGTTCTCCAGAAAGCCAGCAGTCCGGGAGAGCCCTAATTCTAATAGCCCCATTCTGGCCTCATCAATTATGGTTCACCTTCCTGAAGCCTCATTTCCTGGAAGAACCATGGATTCTGGACCCAGTGCCAGACCTTCTGACACACCCATCAGGGAACTTCCATCCATCTCTTCACTCTCTAACATTGACAGCATGGCTGCTCCAATTACCAATATAACCAGGCTACACAACTTTACTCCAGAGGTTCACCACATACTAATTTCTTCTCATAAGATTTCTGCGAGGAAACTGTACCACAGCAAATGGAAAAGATTCTCAATCTAGGCTTCACAGCACCTCATTGACCCCTATTCAGCATCCTTAGCTTTCATTTTAGAATTCCTAGCTAAGCTTTTTAATGAGGGAGCTGCTGCAGCAGCAATACAGGTCCAGCTGGCAGCAGTATCCAGTTTTCATATTGGGAACAAAGGTTTAAACATCATGTCTCATAAACTCTCTAAAGCTTTCCTCAGAGGAACTAATTTGCTAAGACCACCAATATGACCACCTTTGCCACCATGGAGTCTTAATTTTTTTCTTTCTCGCATAATCCTACCACCCTTTGAACCAGCATCATCTTGCGACCTGAAATTTCTGAATTGGAAAACACTTTTTCTTGTAGCAATCACATCAGCAAGAAGAGTGTCAGAGTTACAAGCTTTAACAATCAAACATACCTTACATGGTTTTTCATAATGATAGAGTGACACTCCATACAAACACGTCCTTTCTACCCAAGATATGCTCGGAGTTCAATCTAAATCAGTCAATAGACCTACCAGTATTCTTCCCTAAGTATGGCAATAAGGCAGAATACATGCTTCATCAGCTTGATGTTCACAGGCAGTTATGTTTCTGCTTGCGTAGAACAAAAACACATAGGAAATCGGACCAACTTTTTGTCTCTTTTTCTGAAAACAAAAAAGGTTTAGCAGTAACAAAGACAACATTATCCAGATGGTTGTCAGATTGTATTTCATTTATTTATCAGTCAGCAGACAAACAGTTGCCAAATTAAAAAAAATAAATAAATAAATAATAAAGAGCACAGCACACTGATATCTGAACTGGAACACTGCTTTAATACCACAATGGTAGACTAAGCGCTTTCACCTGTCAATCTCAGGCTTCATCAGAGTCTAAATAAAGCAAGGGCGTATTCCACCAGATCCATCTCAACTTCTCAGGCCTTTAAAGCAAGATTGCCATTACATACCATTTGTGCAGCAGCAACATGGGCAAGACTTCACACCTTTATCACTCGTTACAAAGTAGACTTGGCATCCAGATACAGAGCCTCCTTTGGGTCCACTGTACTGAAAAATATCCTCCCATGAGCCACCCAGGAAACATGGTGCTAGGGACGCTGTCCCATCAGTATAAAATGAAGATGAGACAGGACAACTTCACATAAAGAAGTTATGTACTCACCTACTCACCATAACGTTCCATGTGAGTTGTCCATCTCATCTTCATTCTTCGTCCCACCCTCCAACCCCTGTCCTCTTAGCTCCTGGAGGATCAAGGAAGTCTTAGTGTTCAGTGATATACTTTGGTCCTTGTCCAGGCTTGTAGATTTGATATATATGTGCATCTGTATACAGTTATAGAGTAGAATATAAATTCACCAACAAACAAGATCTGAGGAGAGCACTGCAGCATCATGGGATAGGGATGAAGCCACAAGTTAGTTTCAGATCTCGAGCTTTAGTAAGTGGCCAAGTCGGGACTGAGGGTCAGTTCCGCACCCATCAGTATAGAATGAAGACGAGAATGACAACTCACATGAAACATTATGGTGAGTACATAACTTCTTTTTTAATAATGAAGGGGGGAAATACCTCCATTGTGGAAGAAGGCAGTGCTGGTAGTATTACCAAAAGAGGGTGAGGACTAGGACTGTATAGACTTGGCATTAAATAGGGCAGTTTCATTCCTAAATCATGATTATGAAGTGTTTATGTCTGTACAGTAGAGTCAGTTATCCGAACATCAATTGTCAGGGGCGTCAGTTATCAGAACCAGCCTTCCAAAGTTTTTGGGTAGGAAAAATCATAAAGTCTGAATATGTAAACTTTATACATATTTGCCTGAGCATGTTTTTTGAGCTTGTAGCCAGCTTGTGTGTGAAAAATATTCTTTGTTGTCCATTGAAATTGCTGAATGGTTATAAAGTGTATTCCTGCATACAGAAAAAAAACAAGATTTTAGAAGTTTTTTTATCTGGTTCAGTTATATGTTTGATTATCCAAGCAATTTGATTATCCGAACTACCCTAGGTCCCAATTTGTTCAGATAATTGACTCTCTACTGTAATAAGTAAGAGAATGAAAAAATGTTACCAAAGTTGATAGGGATCATTGTGATTTTGTGGAAGGAAGACACACATTCAACAGTATTAAGAAAACAGTGTTGATTCAGAGAGAATTAGAATGTAAAAAACATTGGTGATTATTTTGGATACAGAGAAAGCATTTGATATGGTTAGCTAAGAATTCATGAGCAGGGCAATGTTAGCATTTGCGTTGCCTAACAGCACATTTCAGTGAATAAGATTTTCTGATACATCAGTGCCAAAAATAAATATGGGAGGAGTCCTTTCTGACAGCTTGAGATTTAATAAAGGGACCGGGCAGGAATGTCCTCCTCCTGCTCTGTTATTTATAATGTACTTGGGCCTCTACATAAAAAATAAAGGATTCTCAAATACAGCGATATAAATGGTGCTGTAGTCAAGAAAAAATATTTCTGTTTGTGAATGATTTTATCTTGTATTTGGCTTGTCGTATATATGACATTAGGGTGATATGGGATATAAAATAAAATAAACTAAGGTAAATCAAAGGCTATTATTTGCCTACCCATGAATTAGTTTAAAAGAACTCATTTTTATAGAGACAAGAAAAGATGAAATGTTTAGATGTGTTGGTCAAAAGGATTCTGTTGCAGCAGCTAAAGATATATAGGAAGAAACCAAACAGAAAATTATTAAATAAGAAATTGAAAACTAGTGACCATGGACATAGATAGTAAGCTGCAGAGATTGAAAATGTTTTAGTTCCTTTGGTCCTGTACATAGGACAGGCCTACATTTAACAGCTGGAGGAAAGGTTGAGTCCAGCAATAAATAAACTGTTGAAGGATTTGATGTGGAAGGGAAAACTGAAAGAGTAAAGGTAATACACTAATTCTTACTATACAATAGGGTAGATTAGGACTACCTGATCCAAAGAGATACTTCAGATCCATGTAGTTGACATTGACATATGTAATGCATGCAGAAGGATAGACATTAAAATGGGAAAGTTATTAATCGAACATGGAAGTATGAGAGACAGAGAGAAAAGAGTTTTGGAAGTAGACCCTTCAGGAGAATTGCATTATTTGTACAGAATATTATGTTTGACAGGTGATCAGCTGTGGCGACCCCTAACCAGGAAAAGCCTAAAGAAGAATAAGATACAGAGTATTATGTTTATAAATTAGCAGATAGTATTATATAGAGAAAATTGGTGAATGTTCATAATCTTGGGACCCATGTTTCCCAGTCCCAAGATGTAGAGCCTGAATCACTGAAAATCCAGACTTAGATATACTAAGTCAAAGACTGCTATTTCTTGGAATATTCCCTTTTTTCCTGAGGTGTGATAATCTTGAAATTGGTATATATAACATGTGTGGTAAGGAGGCTTGCCCTCCTGCATAAAAGAAGTTTAATGAAAAAGGAGAGATTATCGATATTTACTCTTTTCATTTATTATTAATCTTTTTTTCAGTGCCTTGGGATTTGGGAATGCGAGTCTTCAGATTTCAGTAGGGAGATAATTAAACCAGTGGGGGGGGGGGGGGGGGGTAAAGAAAGGAGATTTTACCAGTAGAAAAATATGCAACTAAGAGTACAGAAAACAGGCAACATATAACAGGAAATAACTAGAAGAACTTAACAAAGGAACCATATAAATGGGAACAAATACGTTTGAATGTTTGATGGAAAAAAATGATGGAATGAGGTGAACCCAAACAGATATCTGGTTTGCAGATCCGAGAGCGTCTTCATTGAAAGGAATTGTCAGAATACAGACAAAGTAAGAGAGAGACAGGAGTATTGAATGAAGAAAAAACAGCTGTGGTATGTTTTTTAATGGAACCAGTAATTATACAGAGTATTATGTTTATAAATTGAAATATAATATTATAAATACTAAACTGGTTAACTGTTTAAAACCTTGAGACCCACATTATCAAGTTCCACGATGTAGAGCCTGAATGACTGAAAATCCAGACTTAAATATACTAAGTCAAAGATTGCTATTTCATGGAACATTTCCTTTTATTCTTTATAAAGAAAGAGATAATTGGTAAGTAGTATAAATTACTACAGAATTAATCCGTGAAGATTAAAAGATATTAGGAAGGTTAGAATTGCAAATTATAAAAGAGCAATGAGAGGAAATGTATAAGTCCATAGGTATGCTATAAAGTCCAGAAGGTTTTATATTTTCATGGAAATGTCTACATGGGTACTGTTATACTCCAAATAGACATCAGAGGATTCTCCCTCAAGTAGAGGATAGTTGTTGGAGATATGACGGGAAAGAGAGAAGAACTAGGGGTTATGCGGGGTTAACCAGAGTTTTAAAATACCCTGACACAATTGCTGGAGAAACAAATATTAATCAAGGGCTGAAGCTACTGTATTGGAATTTGGATTTATAAATGTTGAGGCACAGCAAGGCCTTATTAAGTTTAATGCTATTAGCAGATAAAAAATATCAGACAAAAGTAGAAATTGAAAATTAAGCTACTAGTAAATGAAGTAGTGAATATAATACAGGAGATAAAAGTCTTAGAGAATGGATCTTTATAAGATGGAATAAATTTAATAAAAATAAATATGTATGAATATGTTGTAAGGTATATGAGTAAAGGTCAGAGTTATGGAATATGAGTAACGGGCAGAATTATAACGTATAATGCCTTTGTTTGATAATGGAAAATGTTATTGAGAATTTTTTTATTTTCATTAGTGCTAATCATAGGTCTCAACCTCTTAAGAGGTCATTGTGGAACACAGACCCTGACAATGTGTGACAGGCAAAATGTGGAACACCCTATTTTCACACTGCGTGAAAATGTACCATTTCCTCAGTGCCAAGCTGAAGTGGTCTTTCAAGCAAAATCAGTAAGTTGAAGTATATATGAACCATAAATCTGGCCACATTTTGGAAGATAAATTTAATTTTTAAACAAGGCTGAACATTTTGCATGTAACTATGAAGTAGCTGTGGCAGGCGACATAGATAACTGCTGTCTCAGTGCATGTCTGGGGGAGATGTTTGGTCACCAACATCAGTCACAGTACCTCTGTGTAGTGATGAAATCTGTAGATTTCTAGATGCACTATAAAAATTTAGCAGTCTAGTATACCTCCTCATCCCTACCTCAAAAGACAGCCACCTTCTGTGTACCCTGTGATGTAACACTGGGATGAAAGTGGAAAAAAAAAACAGAACACAGTAACATAATTCAATTTATTTCTGTCAGACAAATAGCCCCAAATGTTAGGCACATGTATGCACACCTGATGTTCATAGGTTAAAAATATAAACACAAATGGATTCCTAGCCTAACAAGCTTGTTTAAACTCAGTGAAGATGAAAGCCAAATCATTATAAGCAAAGTATTTGTTCAGTCAAAAACAGTAAAGTGCTGGAAATGTGTGGTAGCTGTAAAATAAACTGATATACAGTAGGTTGGACTCATTTCTTATTTTTGGCTAATAGATTTAGAACCTAATCACTGACTCTCTTTTGACCTGGCTTTAAGTGATTACATTTTTTGTTTTCTCATCTATAATTCTAATAAAAAACATTAAGTCATTCCTGAGCAGGCAATAGCTGTTAAGGTTAGGAGTCGTTTAAGTCAGTAAATGAGCCATGGATTAAAAAACGGTCTATAGTTTGCAAACCATTTCTATGGGTTCAGTTTTAAGTCATATCGAGTTCTTTATTTGAGTAGATAGATGCAGTGGGTCGAAGGTGTAGTGAATGAACCCGTATATGTTGTAAACTCTTATGGTTTACGTATGCCTATTTATGAACTATAACTGATGAGTAAGCACGTTGCTAAATATATATATATATATATATATATATATATATATATATATATATGTATATGTATCCATATACATACATACATGCTCTTACATGTGCACTTATGATAAATGATTCATACATGACAAGGACAGTTTGCACCTGTGAGTAAAACACAAGTGGTTAATTTACAAGATGTTTGCAAACCAGCATCACAAATGGTGGGGTGGTAATTACATGGGGGACTCCACAAATGGTGGGGTGGTAATTACAATGGGAACTCCACTGCTTGATTTGGGAGCATCACATTTTACTTTCAGTGATGGCCATAGTGGGTAAAATCCGACTTACTCGTACATTTGTGATGCATCTCTACATTATGTTATCCATTTTAACTGGCTGTAAACAGATAGTAGAATGCCACATTTTTTTTACCCTTTAGGGCAGCATTCCTTCCTATGGAAGTAACTATTTCCAAAAGCTTTAAGGAGGAAGACATAAGGAATGAATCAGCTTAGCTCTTTAGTTACATGGGATGAAACAACCAGCCTAAATGCACTGTATAATGACGAAAGCAACATAAAACACACATTTTAAAGCATTCAAAAGCACATTCATAAAATATGCACAAACATAAATTAGTTATAACCTATAATTAAATATCTAAAACATTAATAGTATGCATGCATTGAAATAATATTGATGCTCAGCGAATTATGGCACTTGCAACCTAATATGTACATAACAGAAATTAATAATGTGGTCCAATATATGTAGCAGAACTGTGACCTCATCTGTTTTTACACAGTTCTACACCTGTTTAAAGGAACTGTATTGCGATTCCTTTTTGAATGTATTTTACTTGAGCTTACTGTATGTGGTGGAATCCCGCCCTCAGGAACATTTCGTTGATTGGCTCGTATACTGCGATTGGCTGTAATTGCGGTATCTAACCAATCAAAAACCTTGTAGCACAGCCAGTGCTGTTCAACGAGGAACAGCGGAGCAGTTATTTGATTGGTTTGTATACCGCAATGCCAATTGGAAACAATTGTGGTATACTAACCAATCAAAATTCGTTTAGCGGAGCCGAAGTTGTTCAATGCGGAACAGCGGAATAGTGCGCTAGTTAAGGGCTGAATGCGGTGCATTCCCCATAATCCGGAGCACTTGGTTGCCCAGGCGCTAATGTATGCAAGTTCATGTTGTGAATCAGTAATGCATTAAATAAATAAAACTATTTATAAATGTAGTTTCCTTTTTGGGGGGGGTTTATATTAGACAATCAATATCTGCTTACCCCAAACCTGTATTCAGCAACACTGAAACAGCGAAATTCACTTCTGCCAATGACAAAAACTTTCCAAGGGTAAGGAAGCAATTGGCCAACACCACAACTTTGCCTTTTTCCCCACCATAGTGCAATCTCTGAGTTAGTATATCTAGTTAGGGGGGTGTGGGGGGGCAAAGCCCCCCCACTTCAGTGAGTTTGATTTAGTGCGATGTGTGTTGTGGTGTTGTAGTGGCCAACTGATTACTTACCCGAGTAAAATTTTTGATGTTTGCTGAAGTGTGTATCCCTTTTTCATTGTCAATGAATACAGGTTCGAGGTAAGCAGATTTCGTAACCTAATGTAGACCCTTTTTTAATGTGCTACCATGGAGTACCATTATCCAAGTCTGTGAATCATAGGGGTACATACCAGTGTATGAAATGTAGTGTGCATGTACACTTCTGTTCTTACTTCCCAGGATCCATTGTTTTTTAAGTCAGTATTAGGTTTCATTTTTTTCTTACTTAATAGAAAGTGAGAAACATTTTAAGTTTTCTCATCACTTCCATTGGAATAATTTCACAATTGATTCATATATACTGATGCTCAGTAATGTTCACTGTAAGGCTGAAACCAACTGTATCCTCACACCATACTGCTTCTAGAGATTGCTCAAAGGCAAAAATGCTACAGCTAGCTGATGACTTGAAGCAATTTAGCAACCCAGCCTCCCCCAAATTATCCCATAGTATATACTACTGCTTTCACAGAGAGTTTCTATTCACACCTCAGTGCTTTCACGGAGACATTGCCCGATCTGACACAAACACAATGCTAAGTTTAAGAAGAAACTACCATGGTGGAATCCTAAGATTAACAAACTGTATAAGGTAAGTCACTAGTACATACTCAGCCCCTGATGGCATAGCCAATTTACTAGTGGATAAATTTAGTTTAGACATTACCCCACCCCCCATCTACTGTCATATCTACACCCCCCCCCCCCATTGCTTCTGTTCAGGTCTTGACCAGGAGCACTAATTCCATGGGTCTAGGAAACATGTCAAGCTGCTTTCTTTTCAGCACCAGGCACAGCCTTACCAACTTACTGCTAAATTTATTTAACCTCATCCCCTCACATGGCTTTATGCTACAGGTGTGGAGAACAGCTGTGGTTATCAAATTCCACTAGGGTGGACCATCCACTGATCTGGACAACTACAGACCAGTAAAATTAATCAGCCTTATTTGCAAACCAGTGGAGCTCATAATGATGGGGCTTGTAAACAATGGCATCATCTACTTAAAGTCCCTGGACCCACCCAGTTTGGATTTGTAAAAGGTAGAGCCTGCCTCCTAAACTTAAACTTCAAGGAAAAAGTCACTAAGGCTTTGGATGAAGGCAGGTCAGAACACACTACTTACCTTGACTTGACAAAGGCCTTCAGCACCATCTCACATTTTACCACCATCAACAGACTAGTTAAACTTAACATAAACTGTCATTTAAACCACTGGATAGTAAACTGGCTCATTAACAGAACCTGCTGTATTAATATAGGGATACTGTTCTAATTAGAAAGGATTGTTACTAGAGGGGTTCTCCAAGGATATGTTCTAGGGCCACTTCTCTTTGCTGCATACTTCTGTAGTGTCAGTGCTGACATTGTTGGTCTGTGGTTGATCACGTTTGCAGTTGATTGCAAACTTGGAGCAAGCAACTCTGCAGTGGACTGCAGGATCCTCCTGAAGGGTTTAACACTTACAAATGGTGCCAGGACTGCTGCCGAAAGCTAAATGCCAGGAAATATAGTATCATGTCCTTTGGGAAGTAGGAGCACCAATGTATCTACTTCATGAATGACTCACCTCCTGTAAAACTAGCACAGTCATTAGAGAGGTGGGCACATTTGTAGACAGTGAACTTGACCATTGTTACCTTTTGTCAGGGAGTCCTTCTAATTAACCCAGTGGGTTACCAGGGAAATATCTTCTAGGTCAAAAGATGTTATTGCCTGTCCCTCTAGTACTCCCTTACAAGACCCATAGTAGAATATAAAGCCCCCTTTTCTTTGTATCTGAACAAATGTGACTCAGCTTGAAAAACTCCAGCAAATCCTCAACAAGGAAGTCAAAATCCCTGACACACACATCACCTTAGTTCTGTGCGGGCTTACTGCAAGCATGACCCATGATTTCTCTCCCTTTGCTAGTGTTGTTGTCCCATGCCAGTGTGATTCCCCTACCTGTGCAAATGCTGATAACTGTAGTCCATTTGCTGTGCAGACCACCTTAAAAGCGTTATCTCTCTTTTTAGTTTTGTAGTTATTTATAATGGATTGCATCTGTCTTACCTGCAGAGTATCAAATGATCCAGTCCTGCATCACCTCATGCAAATTCATAAAACAAATAACAGCATGAACACCGTCTTGAAAGAACATCCACTGCAACATAAACAGAACCTGTTGACAGATAGGTACCTCTCTCAAAGAGCTCCTGTTCTTTGGAAATGGCATCCCCTTTATATCAAGCAAAGTATCTCTTTGATCCTTATCAAGAACATTCTGGACAAGTGGAAGAGAAACCATAAATGCCCCCCCAGTGCTAACCCCTCTATCACTTGTAGAAAGTAGGCATAAGTAGTAAAATTAACACATAATAAAGTGTAGAAATTAATGAGAATTTTATTGGCTAAGCCATGAATGATATATAGGATCAGCAGCCCTTTCTGGATGAATGAATCTGTAAACCTATACCATTAAAAAAAAGGCAACACAAAACATTTGTTCTTTTATTCTTTCTTGGGTTCCACTGGAAGAGGACCCAACAGTAAAGGTCTGCAGGTCTCTGAGGTCTCTACAGGTCTCTGAGGTCAGCTGTGATGGCACTGGGCACATAGCACAGTCAGTAGACAAGGAAGCACTGCCCACAACATTAACAGTGGAGGGAACATTCTTCTCCCCAGCAGCTGAGGGGATGGCAGAGGTCCAGGATGACCCCCCCCCCCCCAAGCATCACTGCTGTTTGCATCTCACACATGTAGCCAAAACACTTCCAGCATTCAAGATGCACATACATGGCATTGGGGAGAGATACACTGGTGCCCACTGATGACCTGAGGCATGGGTAATGACATGATATCAGTGTTACCCTAGCCATCAAGTAGTAAATGTGCAAGACTGTGATCCAGGCACAGATGGATGCTGCTTGGATCATGTCAGAGGTGCCTAGGGTGCTGCATGGCCTGTGTGAAGACATTCATGGCCTCCACGAATACCTCTGACCATTGCTGGAAATTGCAGCCCACAGTACAGCCATTACTGAGTCCCTGCAGCTACTTGAACATAGCAGACATAGATGAGATGGAGGAGGGTTGCATACTGCAGATGAGCATAGCCAGTTTGCACAATTGCTAGCTCCTTTCACTTCCACCAATGGCTGTGGCTAATCACAAGGACATGGATGGCACTGTTTTGGCTTTAACATGACCTACAACCCTGGCATGTGGCCACTTAAGTTGACTTGGATGACACTCTTCTGACTCCACCATTCCTTCCATCTTTGGTGTTGACCACTCATGTGGATGTGGAAGACTTTGTTCTGCCTCCACCATTGCCTCCAACCCTGGATGTGGATGTCAGTGTCAGCTTCTGATTCCCCAAATCAGCTCCAATTTGGGCTTAGCCCACACATCACAATCAGGGTCCTAGAGTTCCACAGTAACTACTATCTTGTAGATGTCCCACAGATAATACATACACCTACCTGCCCTGACAGCCAGCCACCTGCCATGACCACACAGCATGGAACAAAGCCTCAATTCTGTATACTGAGACTAAACTGTATGGCCTTCCTGAAGCTCATGCCTTCAAACCTGCCTCTACAGGTACAGTTGCTACACCAAGTCAGCATGCCACTTCTGGAAATTTAGCACCTTCATACAAAGGCAAAATCCCTGACACACACATCACCTTAGTTCTGTGCGGGCTTACTGCAAGCATGACCCATGATTTCTCTCCCTTTGCTAGTGTTGTTGTCCCATGCCAGTGTGATTCCCCTACCTGTGCAAATGCTGATAACTGTAGTCTGCTGACTTGCTGGCTCATGTGAATTATGTAATGTGTGATGTACTTCATGGCCACTCCATGCACCATACTGCATAGCCTGGATGTGTAAATGCATGCAAGAACTTTATTCTGTGCTTGTCCTTTTTGTGATCCATAGTTGTGAAACAGATGCCACCTCTTGGCCAGTACCAAGACATGCTGCGCCCAACTCTGCCTTGCATGGGAGTTCACCACAGCCATATCTTCCAGTTCCACAGCTGGCTCCTTCTCTGCTGCTAACATGCCAGTGTCAACTAGTGCTGTGGTCTTCTCTTACTGTTTATATAATGTCATGTGGTGTAGCATAGAACACAACGCAAAAAGGCTTGCCACATTTTTCCAGAGTATACTGCTGTACATCAGCAGACACGTCCAAGCAGCAGAACTGAGACTTCTGCACTCCAAACACATGGTGAACAATGTTGTGTATCTGCACCAGTGCAGTGTTGTACATCCTCTCCACCTCTTTGTGGGGGCTGCAAATGGGTATCTTCAGCCTTTAGTTCCAAGGCATATGCACCATCACCTGTAACACATAACAGCGATAATGACATTGCTGAACACCATTAAGAAGAGTATGCTATGTATCATAACATTACTGAATCATCATGGGCTCTCTGGTTGGTAATGTGTACACCTACCAACTAGATGGAAAGTCCCCCCATATGAAATGCTGCTGTAGGTTGCAAGTATGCCAAAAGTGGGATTGGGAAAACTTCTTGGATGGTACACAGAGACATTGTATACAATGCAGTGTATATTGCACAACACTTGCCAGTTGATGGAGTAGAAGCCTCTTTGACTGATATACATGATGCCAAGTGTGTGTAGTCAGTGATGCCCAGGACCTTAGGAAAGTGGGCAGTGTTATAGAACACCTGCATGGTGGTGGTTCTCTCCTTTGCTACAAAAATGTTTTATGCTGAGTGTGATGGAAGGAGATACTGCCAGCACAGCTAGCTGGAATTTTGTAGGTAATTATATGTCATTGGTGAATATCAAAATGATTTATACAAGATGGTTGTGTTACAAATGTATTAGAAATGTATGTCATGTGTATATCAAACTGCTCTGTACAGATATTTGTATTGAAAAGGTATTTGTCAAACTGCTGTGTTTAAAATGTATCCAAAGGGTGCCCTACTGGAAGAGAACAGAAATGTACATGCACTGTTTTAACTGTTTAAATGTATATATTTTAACAATGGAAACTGGGATACAGGAGGTTAATCTCAGTCTAGTAAACTTTAGAAAAATATCTGAAATTAAATTACTTTATAGGCTAGGCCATAAAAGATGGTATTTTTCAGTTCTTAATGCAGCTAGAGACATAAAGTCTGTGCTAGGAAGCTTTCTGTATTGTCTTTAGGGTGAACTAATTACTAGTCTTGAAAGCATGAAGGAATGCAATTGTTTTATGACTTCCAGCATCTGCCAAAGATCTGAGGAAAAGCCCCCGTCTGTATATTTTTACAGGTAGTTGCTAAATGCTGCCAGTTTCTAGCAATGGGGGTTTTGACCTGGGAACTAGAAATCAGATGACTAGAAATTATGTCATTCTGCAAGCCATCTCAGTAGTAATATTTTAGATATTAATTTGAGAAGCCTCTTAGTTAGACAGAGCATTCTGCGTTCCGTCTTGGACCTGACAACAACGGGAAGATCCATTCACCACATCTACCTTGCTCTATTAGTAAGTTTGTAGGTTATAGTATAATTTTCTTAGATTCAGTCAGGAATATGGTGAAACTTAGTTTAGATATTTTTCTTTATTTATTTGAAACTGTCCTGCAATGTTGTTTAAAATATTTCCTGTGGTTTTGAACTCTAATGTCACTGTGAATCTTTATTTAGTGCACTCTTATTCTTTTTTTATTTATTATTAAATATATTTAAATCTTTCATTGTAGGGATGTTTAAGTTTTGAAAGTACTTGCATATTTATTTGGTGACACTGTGTGGGCCACTCCTAATAGCCTTGCTCTTAGTCAAACTACAATTTGTATTAGTATTAATATTACACGGTAAAATTGGACACCCTTTGCTAAATGTCTTAGCTGATAAGGAGTTGACCAGTGACAGTGGTAACTTAAATTGAGCAGAAGAGGGCATAGCTAGTAAACCTGTTCCAACCTTTCCCATGTGAGTGTGTGTGTGTGTGTGTGTGTGTGTGTGTGTGTGTGTGTGTGTGTGTGTGTGTGTGTGTGTGTGTGTGTGTGTGTGTCTGTATAAATCAAACCTCAAAGAGTGTGTGTGTGTGTCAACTGTTTGAACAGGGACACGAACCACTGGTTGGACAGAGAGAGCGCTGGAGGTTTGGCTTGGTCACTCAGCTGAGATCTCACTTGTATAACTGTGCCGGTGGGGAGTCTTATCCTCCCAGTGACCATCCCCCATTGTTGCCAGTGGTGTGGATTGAGGCTCCTTGATTACTGGTCCAGTGTAGGGTCATCACACTGAGGCTATAAAAATAATTTTCAAAGCCTCCCAGAAATAAGTTTAGTTCTCAGGCAAAATCAGGCCACCTAGACCACCTCATGCATGTCTACCATAAAGAATCATTCAGAACAAAAATATCCTAAATCTGCCACTTCGAATCACTGCATAAGAGTGTTTTAGTGAAAGATGACTATTCTCAGGTTCACTGACTTGTCACTCTCAAGGCTGGACAAGAAGAGGGTTATATTGAGTTTTTTTCAGGCATCAGAATCTCTAACATTACAAAACTCCTAAGGACCCTAACTCTTGATAAATATGACTTCAGCATGGTAGTGGTGCATTCAAGCAAGTTACAACTTGAGGCTTAAATCCCTAACAGACATACAGAGAAAAATCAAAACATTTCATGCATATTTCAAATGCACGTGACAACCTGGTCGTGAGTGGAATCCTTCATTCAAGTCAAATGATTCCTGGATAGTATGGAAAGATAATTAGTTTCAACAATTGGTGGACTATCTGGTGTCATTCCAGTGGTATCCAGTATGTCTCAGCATGGGACCAGATGCTCAACAGTCCAGCTCATTGCGCTAAAGAAAGTTGGCCTACACCACTGGTTCCTAGGCTTTTGCATATTGTCTAAAGCCTTTGCTGCCCTCCTAGTTCCTTTTTAGGCAGTTGATGGACATTCCAGCAGAACTAATATATCAGTTCCAGAACTAGATCACATTAAGGTGGCTATCCTCAATGTCAGAAGTCCAGATAATAAATTTCCTGATCTTGAAGCATTTGGAAAACATCCATGTCTTCTTAGTTACTGAAACTCAGTTTAAATGTAAATAGAGCATCTGGTCCCATGCTGAGATGAAATATCAAAATTTACTTATGATTGCACAACCTCTACCTTGATACAGGAGCAGGTTTCACTAAGACATTCTACACGCATTTAGAAAAATTCATAAGAGTTAGCAGTCCATACCTAAGCCAAGTATTACGGGAAATTCAAAGGTAAACTACCCTGGTGGTCCACTACCATAAATAAACTCCACAGCAAAAGAAAGAAACTTGGTGACGTATGGATCAGAGCCAAATCCTGTCCTCTCAAAGAAAATATCAGAAGTATTACAAATAAAAACTGAAAAAGACCATCAAGTCCACTAAAGGGGCTCATTAACTTTGGATGGTAGCGAAATATAATTATCCTTCTTTAACTACATTAGAAAACTAAGTAAAGTACCCTACATTGCTCTGAATGTATTCATAATGATACCTCTAAATCTGACCCTGTAGACATTTTTAATATCCCTGCAAACAAATTTAGTGCTAATTTCACCCTTGAGACTGCTATTGAAACTATGAAATACCTGAATCCCTTACCCCTCAATTATAAATTCATAAATATTCAAGGCCACCAAGTCTTATGACCATTCACACCTTGCCAGTAGCCTACTACAGGTCACACCTCCTTTCTGCAGGAGGACCATTCCAGTCAATCCTGGAGTAAATTTGTGGATGCCCATTCTGTCATCTAAGATATTTTTAAAGGAAGTTAGTGAGTCACAGTTCTTAATATGCAGGGGAAGTTTATTCCAAAAGTTTGAGAGGTGACGGGTTATAAACCTGTCCTTCCACCATTTATTGTTTTACTGTTGGTGAGGATTTAGGACCCTAGTTCTAGTAGTGGTGGAGATATTGGACTTGACAGAGATCCAGGAGATCCAGGACAATCAGGTCTGTAATGGTTGAGCAAGCAGTATAACAGCAGAATTGCTGATGCCATCTTGCCACAGTTTTCCGGCCATGTGTTCATAGGTTCATACTAGGCAATCTGCCCTAGGGCATTTACAAGCATAGTGACACACTAACCCACGCACGTTCAAGCTTGCACGGCCCAACAGCAGAACAGGAACAAACAAGAGCCAGCAACAGGTTCCCAAAAGCTTTAATGAAGTAAAATAGTGTCAAAGACACAAACACTCTCCATAACCTCAAACTAGTTTCGGTATAGTACCTTCTTCAGTGAGGATAACAACCATAATAATTCCATAGGACATGCTCCTTATATATACATAAATAATTAATCAACCAATGACCAAATGGTTACCAATTAGTTACAAAATCAGATTTAAAGACATGCTTCACACTGAAACCTAACTAATAAGTAGAAATTCTTAAATGCACAAACAGTGCATGAATAATACAATTTAGACAAAAATATAAATGTAAATAACAATAATATAAGGCCAAGATGTGGTGTTAAATAACTAACAAATATATATATATATTATTAATATATATATAAAAATACATTACAAATGGTCATTCAAACCTGGAGAAAAAAGAGCTCCCAGGTGAATAATCCAGTATTTCTCTTTCATACTTAGGACACTCTGCCAACCAGTCTGGTTGGACCTATTGCCCTGTACTTTATCAATGGCACAGAATATAAATTTAGCAGATGGATGCTTAACAGTATGTTGATATAATGCATTACTGATTTTATGAGTCCGAATGTCACTACGATGTTCTCCAATTCTAGTTCGGAGGGACCTTGAGGTTTTACCCACATAAAAAGCTTGACACTGACATACGGCTAAATAAATCACCCAGCATGTTGAACAATTGGCAAATATCATTATATCAAATATCTTACTAGTATTGGCACTAGAAAATTCCTTAGTTTTGTTAATACTTAAACAGGAAGTGCAATGACCACACGGGAAAGTCCCCAACAACTCATCACCAGAAAGGGTAAGTTGTCTGTATGTTGCACCTCCACTGTCCTGATGTTTATAATGAGAAAATAACGTGCCCAAAGTTTTGCCCCTCCTGTAAGAAATAGAACATTCGTCAGTCAAAATATGACGAAGATGTTCATTAGCCAAAAGTATATTCCAATTATTATTCAACACACTTCTGATCAATTGATGATTTTTCCCAAATGTGGTAATAAATCTAATGGTATCACCTTTAACAGTATCCCTACTCTGATATTTTAAAAGATCTGATCTAGACTGCTGGTCTGTCCACAACCTGGCACTAGATATGTCCCTCATAGAATAACCTCTATCAAGAAATCTATAATTTAAATCCTGAATGGCATCTTCATGATCCTGAGGAGATGAATTAATACGTTTAAGACGCAGATATTGTGATTTAGGGATGTTGCGGATGGTGTGGCGTGGGTGCATACTGGAAGAATGAAGTAGTGTATTAAATTGTGGATACTTCCTATGTATTTTAGTGCTTAGGGTATTGTCCTCATTCCGATATACCGTGACATCCAAAAAGTCAATGGTACACTTATGGTATGTTATAGAGAATTCAATACCCCAAACATTGCTGTTCAAATGTTCCACAAATTCCATCAAATAGTCTACATCCGCACGCCACACCATCCAACAATCATCAAGATAACGTCTCCAAATATCCATCTCCTCTAAGTAAATGTTGTGCAAAGGATCATATATGAGACATTCCTCCAGGTATGCCATAAAGAGGTCAGCATATATGGGGGCAAAGGAAGCCCCATAGCTGTACCTCTGAGTTGCCAATAGCAGTCACCCTGGAAGAAAAAAACATTTTTGTTCAAAACATGCTCTGACAAACATACCAGTAGCGTGTTAAATCCAGGTGGGTATAGATCAGATCTTTGAAGCCAATAGTCTAGCCTGTAGGCCAGCCCAATGAGGGATACTCGTATAAAGGGATTTCACGTCTAAAGTACACATTGTCCAATCTGGATCTAATTGTGTATCAACCACGATGTTTAGATACTCCGTGGTATCCTGTATACGAGCTCTGACCATAGGCAATAGTGGCTTAAGATATGATGTTAGAAAAACCGATATAGGTTCTGTAAGGGATCCATGACCAGACACAATAGGTCTCCCAGGAGGAGCACTGAGAGACTTGTGAATTTTGGGTAACAGATAAAGAATCTGCTTTTGTGGATCATCAACTTGAAGATGACTGGCAGTTTTGGATGAAATAATACCTTCTTGTACTGCTTGTTGGATGAATGCGTCAATGTCATGTTTAAACTGGGGTGTGGGATCTATCCTCATGTGCTTATAGCATTGGGCATCAGACAACTGTCTTAATCCTTCCTGTACATAATAATCATTGTTCAGGACAACCACCGCACCCCCCTTATCCGCCTGGATGATGACAATATTATGATTTTGTCTCAATTCAAACAAAGCTTCCCTCTCTGAAGGTGTGATATTGTCCTGGGCTATATTAATATTAAAGTTGGGAAAATGTAGGTCCCTCAAAACAGCTTGTTGGAAAATCCCAACGTTTTTATTCATTGGAGGCTGGAATGTTGATTTTTTAAATATAAAATCAGTAGATCTTTGAGTGACTTGGTTACTCTGATCCTGAAAAAAAATTTTTAAATTCAACTTCCTACAAAATTCAATAACATCAACCGATACTGAATAATGGTCTGAGAAAAAACTTGGGACAAAACCCAATCCTTTATTAAGAACACAATGTTGTTCCTTAGTAAGTATATGATCAGACAAATTTAAGACATTATCAAAAGGTTGAACTATTTGTTCAGCAATGCCTGAACTAACCCCGTCATAGAGTCTGTATTTGTATCTGCTCTTATGCTTCCTCCCCCCTCGGGATTTCCCAACATGTTTAAAGGGAACTTAGATTGATTTTTCTTTTTTACAGGGGATCTGACACTGGTGCCTCCCTCGCTGTCAGTGTAGGATGACTCCTCTCCTGAGGTACTGGTATAACTGGAATCATGGTGTTTTAAAATTGACCTAGGTCTTTTCTTTGATTTACCCACATTTACCATTGGTCCCGCGTCCCTGAATCTAACAGTCCTTTGAACCTGAAATGGCTGACCTCTCTCATAATCCTGGATATCCCTAGAAAATTTTTTAAGTTTTCGATCCTTCACCATATTGTCATAAACCGTAAGTTCCTTGGACAACCGCTCAACACAACTGGAATATTTATTACTATCCTTATATTTTTGGCATTCCATACTTAGATCTTGAACTTCCTTGAGCAAAATGTCTACAGTTCTTTCATAATAATCCAATAAAATCTTC
The DNA here is from genome assembly GCF_019279795.1 of Protopterus annectens. Classification (NCBI taxonomy): domain Eukaryota; kingdom Metazoa; phylum Chordata; order Ceratodontiformes; family Protopteridae; genus Protopterus; species Protopterus annectens. The sequence continues at coordinate 1,591,149,502 of NC_056731.1, forward strand.
ACAAATACCATTGAACCCTTCCTTAGGGCATCATCCCATTCCTCTGTGAGTCTCTGTTCAGATCTTCCCACAAGAGGACGTAACTTGATACGAAGGCCTCTGGGTGCCAAGCCTTTATGAAAATAGGCCTTAAACAACCTTAAATGCCAAATATTGGCTCTTAGCCCTCTAAGTCCTTTGTCCAATCTACGGAATGCCAAATCACAACCCCCATCAATATTTGGGTTGTTTATATTTTGGTTGTTGCTTGGGGCTTCCACAAGGCCAAAAATGGCTATATCCTCCCTATCAGCACACAACCCTGATAATATATGGTCCAAATCCATGTTAGAAAATATGTGTTGATCAGTCATCCAAGGAAGTAACCCAATATTGAGACCCAAAAAAACAAAATTCAAGGGACGCGGAAACAATGAATAAATATAATCTACCCGGACCTAGTATATATCATTGAACATACTGTTCCAAATGGAATGGAGTCATCCCCCATACACTGAACTAGAAAATTAAACTATGAGACATGCCTCATATAATACTCAAAAGATGTCCAATTGTGATTGTCAAATCCAAAAAAAATTTTTGTGTAGACAATATAAGAAAAAATATATAAATTTGTCACTACCTAAAGTAGACAATACATGTAATGCAATCATTAACATACGCCAAAACACATAAGTTCAAAGGGTAGGAAAAAGTTCTTTAAAAGAGCCCTATCAAATGACTCCATAAAGATGTTACCATACCATAACTAAAATGGCCATAGAATAACAATAGTGCAAAAGGATGTACTGAACCAAATGTTGTCAACTCAATAGGAGTCCATCCCTAATAATAGCTGACATTGTTATACAGTCCTATCCAGAAACAGTCATAATGTTACAAAAATGAAAATGTCTATAAAATAATGGGCATGACCACAATAAATGTGATCAAATAACCAAATATACCCAAACTCCTAGGGTTAAGCACACATATACCATAATAATGTATGATTACCCTATTATATAGTCCCTATATAACAATTATACATAAGTACCATAGTTTACCAAGGCACATATAATATGAAAGACATTTCCATTATAAAAAATATATATACATGTATCTGGCCTGAAGGACTTGTGATATGCAAAACTCACACAATATTGTACCTAATAATCAACCAATTATGTTAACATATTGTTATAATAATAAGTACAATTTGTATAGAACTATCACAAAAAGCCCCAGGTGTCCTGAAATCAAGCCCCACAAAATTAGGCTGAAAAGTAATTATATATCAACCCCTATTGCAAAAAATTTGAGGTCATAACATATAATACCAAATATCAATTACATTTGAGAAGAGTACATGTATTGTTAGAGCATATAGGCCCAAACATAACATTCACATATAACCCTTCTGACTCCAATAGGACATCCGACTGTATAATCACAGCCCAATTAACAAAATACCAATCTGGAATAAATCTAGTAGAAATTCGTTAAATAGTATGACATCCAAAACAAAGCACCATCATAGCGACGGACTCTGCAAGTTCGTATTAACAATACCCCGGCCTGAAAAAGGACATATAATATTCCAAGCACACACAATGTTATACCTATTCACAAAAAATATGCCATAAGCATATCGTAACAGTGAACACAGATAATATGTGTGTCTCACCTAAACCCCAAATGTCTAGAGAGTAAAACCCTTCTTGGGAAATAAACTCGAAGAATAATTCTGTACCTGCCCCTATGGCCAGGAAATAAGGTCGTAACATCCAATACTCAATTGCAATACACAATTGCAATAACATGAAAAACATACATATATTATTACAACATGTTAAACATAAACATAATGTTCACATGGATAATACTATGACACATCTGACAGTATAATCATAACCCAATGCACAAATTGTCCCAATCTGAAAAGAAAATCCAGTAGGAATATGTTAAATAATACGCCATCAAAGATAAGGCGCCATCATGGTGAGCCTCAACAAGTTCGTATCTGGAATGCCCACCGATGGAACCGTAGCAATCCTGAAAAACGTTGCTGCAAACAGTTATTGAATGTGTCCTCACAAAAATAAGAACATACAAAGTTAAAGTCAAAAATGTACGCCTATTAGAAAACAGAGCCAACCATGCCTGCCGCAAACATTCCGTGATGCTACCTTGTCAGTCCCGTACAGAACTAGTCCCATAGACAATGGCGTAAAAAACAAAAAACGCCTTGAAAAACGTAATGGTTCCCCACAATTATAGTAAACTCATATTCAATAGATAGATTAAACCAGCCAACAAACTATACGCTCCCATATGACAATTACGGAGCATGAAAAAACGTGGCGGTCTTATGGAAACCAAACGCTTGAAAATGTAAGAAAAAAAGTCCAAACTGAAATGAGAAAAGTCACCACTCTTGAGCCTTCAAAAACCGAAGCATGAATAAATCCAAATGTTCTTCATATAAGGAGAAAGTCCAAATTCCAAAGGAGAGGAGTCATCTCTGCAACAGCCAGGGAGCCAAGACCAACAGCGAGGAAAACACACAGTGACACACTAACCCACGTTCAAGCTTGCACGGCCCAACAGCAGAACAGGAACAAACAAGAGCCAGCAACAGGTTCCCAAAAGCTTTAATGAAGTAAAATAGTGTCAAAGACACAAACACTCTCCATAACCTCAAACTAGTTTCGGTATAGTACCTTCTTCAGTGAGGATAACAACCATAATAATTCCATAGGACATGCTCCTTATATATACATAAATAATTAATCAACCAATGACCAAATGGTTACCAATTAGTTACAAAATCAGATTTAAAGACATGCTTCACACTGAAACCTAACTAATAAGTAGAAATATATATATATATTTGTTAGTTATTTAACACCACATCTTGGCCTTATATTATTGTTATTTACATTTATATTTTTGTCTAAATTGTATTATTCATGCACTGTTTGTGCATTTAAGAATTTCTACTTATTAGTTAGGTTTCAGTGTGAAGCATGTCTTTAAATCTGATTTTGTAACTAATTGGTAACCATTTGGTCATTGGTTGATTAATTATTTATGTATATATAAGGAGCATGTCCTATGGAATTATTATGGTTGTTATCCTCACTGAAGAAGGTACTATACCGAAACTAGTTTGAGGTTATGGAGAGTGTTTGTGTCTTTGACACTATTTTACTTCATTAAAGCTTTTGGGAACCTGTTGCTGGCTCTTGTTTGTTCCTGTTCTGCTGTTGGGCCGTGCAAGCTTGAACGTGCGTGGGTTAGTGTGTCACTGTGTGTTTTCCTCGCTGTTGGTCTTGGCTCCCTGGCTGTTGCAGAGATGACTCCTCTCCTTTGGAATTTGGACTTTCTCCTTATATGAAGAACATTTGGATTTATTCATGCTTCGGTTTTTGAAGGCTCAAGAGTGGTGACTTTTCTCATTTCAGTTTGGACTTTTTTTCTTACATTTTCAAGCGTTTGGTTTCCATAAGACCGCCACGTTTTTTCATGCTCCGTAATTGTCATATGGGAGCGTATAGTTTGTTGGCTGGTTTAATCTATCTATTGAATATGAGTTTACTATAATTGTGGGGAACCATTACGTTTTTCAAGGCGTTTTTTGTTTTTTACGCCATTGTCTATGGGACTAGTTCTGTACGGGACTGACAAGGTAGCATCACGGAATGTTTGCGGCAGGCATGGTTGGCTCTGTTTTCTAATAGGCGTACATTTTTGACTTTAACTTTGTATGTTCTTATTTTTGTGAGGACACATTCAATAACTGTTTGCAGCAACGTTTTTCAGGATTGCTACGGTTCCATCGGTGGGCATTCCAGATACGAACTTGTTGAGGCCTACGCCATGATGGCGCCTTATCTTTGATGGCGTATTATTTAACATATTCCTACTGGATTTTCTTTTCAGATTGGGACAATTTGTGCATTGGGTTGTGATTATACTGTCAGATGTGTCATAGTATTATCCATGTGAACATTATGTTTATGTTTAACATGTTGTAATAATATATGTATGTTTTTCATGTTATTGCAATTGTGTATTGCAATTGAGTATTGGATGTTACGACCTTATTTCCTGGCCATAGGGGCAGGTACAGAATTATTCTTCGAGTTTATTTCCCAAGAAGGGTTTTACTCTAGACATTTGGGGTTTAGGTGAGACACACATATTATCTGTGTTCACTGTTACGATATGCTTATGGCATATTTTTTGTGAATAGGTATAACATTGTGTGTGCTTGGAATATTATATGTCCTTTTTCAGGCCGGGGTATTGTTAATACGAACTTGCAGAGTCCGTCGCTATGATGGTGCTTTGTTTTGGATGTCATACTATTTAACGAATTTCTACTAGATTTATTCCAGATTGGTATTTTGTTAATTGGGCTGTGATTATACAGTCGGATGTCCTATTGGAGTCAGAAGGGTTATATGTGAATGTTATGTTTGGGCCTATATGCTCTAACAATACATGTACTCTTCTCAAATGTAATTGATATTTGGTATTATATGTTATGACCTCAAATTTTTTGCAATAGGGGTTGATATATAATTACTTTTCAGCCTAATTTTGTGGGGCTTGATTTCAGGACACCTGGGGCTTTTTGTGATAGTTCTATACAAATTGTACTTATTATTATAACAATATGTTAACATAATTGGTTGATTATTAGGTACAATATTGTGTGAGTTTTGCATATCACAAGTCCTTCAGGCCAGATACATGTATATATATTTTTATAATGGAAATGTCTTTCATATTATATGTGCCTTGGTAAACTATGGTACTTATGTATAATTGTTATATAGGACTATATAATAGGGTAATCATACATTATTATGGTATATGTGTGCTTAACCCTAGGAGTTTGGGTATATTTGGTTATTTGATCACATTTATTGTGGTCATGCCCATTATTTTATAGACATTTTCATTTTTGTAACATTATGACTGTTTCTGGATAGGACTGTATAACAATGTCAGCTATTATTAGGGATGGACTCCTATTGAGTTGACAACATTTGGTTCAGTACATCCTTTTGCACTATTGTTATTCTATGGCCATTTTAGTTATGGTATGGTAACATCTTTATGGAGTCATTTGATAGGGCTCTTTTAAAGAACTTTTTCCTACCCTTTGAACTTATGTGTTTTGGCGTATGTTAATGATTGCATTACATGTATTGTCTACTTTAGGTAGTGACAAATTTATATATTTTTTCTTATATTGTCTACACAAAAATTTTTTTTTGGATTTGACAATCACAATTGGACATCTTTTGAGTATTATATGAGGCATGTCTCATAGTTTAATTTTCTAGTTCAGTGTATGGGGGATGACTCCATTCCATTTGGAACAGTATGTTCAATGATATATACTAGGTCTGGGTAGATTATATTTATTCATTGTTTCCGCGTCCCTTGAATTTTGTTTTTTTGGGTCTCAATATTGGGTTACTTCCTTGGATGACTGATCAACACATATTTTCTAACATGGATTTGGACCATATATTATCAGGGTTGTGTGCTGATAGGGAGGATATAGCCATTTTTGGCCTTGTGGAAGCCCCAAGCAACAACCTAAATATAAACAACCCAAATAGTGATGGGGGTTGTGATTTGGCATTCCGTAGATTGGACAAAGGACTTAGAGGGCTAAGAGCCAATATTTGGCATTTAAGGTTGTTTAAGGCCTATTTTCATAAAGGCTTGGCACCCAGAGGCCTTCAGATCAAGTTACGCCCTCTTGTGGGAAGATCTGAACAGAGACTCACAGAGGAATGGGATGATGCCCTAAGGAAGGGTTCAATGGTATTTGTGAAGATTTTATTGGATTATTATGAAAGAACTGTAGACATTTTGCTCAAGGAAGTTCAAGATCTAAGTATGGAATGCCAAAATATAAGGATAGTAATAAATATTCCAGTTGTGTTGAGCGGTTGTCCAAGGAACTTACGGTTTATGACAATATGGTGAAGGATCGAAAACTTAAAAATTTTCTAGGGATATCCAGGATTATGAGAGAGGTCAGCCATTTCAGGTTCAAAGGACTGTTAGATTCAGGGACGCGGACCAATGGTAAATGTGGGTAAATCAAAGAAAAGACCTAGGTCAATTTTAAAACACCATGATTCCAGTTATACCAGTACCTCAGGAGAGGAGTCATCCTACACTGACAGCGAGGGAGGCACCAGTGTCAGATCCTGTAAAAAGAAAATCAATCTAAGTTCCCTTTAAACATGTTGGGAAATCCCGAGGGGAGGAAGCATAAGAGCAGATACAAATACAGACTCTATGACGGGTTAGTTCAGGCATTGCTGAACAAATAGTTCAACCTTTGATAATGTCTTAAATTTGTCTGATCATATACTTACTAAGGAACAACATTGTGTTCTTAATAAAGGATTGGGTTTTGTCCCAAGTTTTTTCTCAGACCATTATTCAGTATCGGTTGATGTTATTGAATTTTGTAGGAAGTTGAATTTAAAAATTTTTTCAGGATCAGAGTAACCAAGTCACTCAAAGATCTACTGATTTTATATTTAAAAAATCAACATTCCAGCCTCCAATGAATAAAAACGTTGGGATTTTCCAACAAGCTGTTTTGAGGGACCTACATTTTCCCAACTTTAATATTAATATAGCCCAGGACAATATCACACCTTCAGAGAGGGAAGCTTTGTTTGAATTGAGACAAAATCATAATATTGTCATCATCCAGGCGGATAAGGGGGGTGCGGTGGTTGTCCTGAACAATGACTATTATGTACAGGAAGGATTAAGACAGTTGTCTGATGCCCAATGCTATAAGCACATGAGGATAGATCCCACACCCCAGTTTAAACATGACATTGACGCATTCATCCAACAAGCAGTACAAGAAGGTATTATTTCATCCAAAACTGCCAGTCATCTTCAAGTTGATGATCCACAAAAGCAGATTCTTTATCTGTTACCCAAAATTCACAAGTCTCTCAGTGCTCCTCCTGGGAGACCTATTGTGTCTGGTCATGGATCCCTTACAGAACCTATATCGGTTTTTCTAACATCATATCTTAAGCCACTATTGCCTATGGTCAGAGCTCGTATACAGGATACCACGGAGTTTCTAAACATCGTGGTTGATACACAATTAGATCCAGATTGGACAATGTGTACTTTAGACGTGAAATCCCTTTATACGAGTATCCCTCATTGGGCTGGCCTACAGGCGTTAGACTATTGGCTTCAAAGATCTGATCTATACCCACCTGGATTTAACACGCTACTGGTATGTTTGTCAGAGCATGTTTTGAACAAAAATGTTTTTTTCTTCCAGGGTGACTGCTATTGGCAACTCAGAGGTACAGCTATGGGGGCTTCTTTTGCCCCCATATATGCTGACCTCTTTATGGCATACCTGGAGGAATGTCTCATATATGATCCTTTGCACAACATTTACTTAGAGGAGATGGATATTTGGAGACGTTATCTTGATGATTGTTGGATGGTGTGGCGTGCGGATGTAGACTATTTGATGGAATTTGTGGAACATTTGAACAGCAATGTTTGGGGTATTGAATTCTCTATAACATACCATAAGTGTACCATTGACTTTTTGGATGTCACGGTATATCGGAATGAGGACAATACCCTAAGCACTAAAATACATAGGAAGTATCCACAATTTAATACACTACTTCATTCTTCCAGTATGCACCCACGCCACACCATCCGCAACATCCCTAAATCACAATATCTGCGTCTTAAACGTATTAATTCATCTCCTCAGGATCATGAAGATGCCATTCAGGATTTAAATTATAGATTTCTTGATAGAGGTTATTCTATGAGGGACATATCTAGTGCCAGGTTGTGGACAGACCAGCAGTCTAGATCAGATCTTTTAAAATATCAGAGTAGGGATACTGTTAAAGGTGATACCATTAGATTTATTACCACATTTGGGAAAAATCATCAATTGATCAGAAGTGTGTTGAATAATAATTGGAATATACTTTTGGCTAATGAACATCTTCGTCATATTTTGACTGACGAATGTTCTATTTCTTACAGGAGGGGCAAAACTTTGGGCACGTTATTTTCTCATTATAAACATCAGGACAGTGGAGGTGCAACATACAGACAACTTACCCTTTCTGGTGATGAGTTGTTGGGGACTTTCCCGTGTGGTCATTGCACTTCCTGTTTAAGTATTAACAAAACTAAGGAATTTTCTAGTGCCAATACTAGTAAGATATTTGATATAATGATATTTGCCAATTGTTCAACATGCTGGGTGATTTATTTAGCCGTATGTCAGTGTCAAGCTTTTTATGTGGGTAAAACCTCAAGGTCCCTCCGAACTAGAATTGGAGAACATCGTAGTGACATTCGGACTCATAAAATCAGTAATGCATTATATCAACATACTGTTAAGCATCCATCTGCTAAATTTATATTCTGTGCCATTGATAAAGTACAGGGCAATAGGTCCAACCAGACTGGTTGGCAGAGTGTCCTAAGTATGAAAGAGAAATACTGGATTATTCACCTGGGAGCTCTTTTTTCTCCAGGTTTGAATGACCATTTGTAATGTATTTTTATATATATATTAATAATATATATATATATTTGTTAGTTATTTAACACCACATCTTGGCCTTATATTATTGTTATTTACATTTATATTTTTGTCTAAATTGTATTATTCATGCACTGTTTGTGCATTTAAGAATTTCTACTTATTAGTTAGGTTTCAGTGTGAAGCATGTCTTTAAATCTGATTTTGTAACTAATTGGTAACCATTTGGTCATTGGTTGATTAATTATTTATGTATATATAAGGAGCATGTCCTATGGAATTATTATGGTTGTTATCCTCACTGAAGAAGGTACTATACCGAAACTAGTTTGAGGTTATGGAGAGTGTTTGTGTCTTTGACACTATTTTACTTCATTAAAGCTTTTGGGAACCTGTTGCTGGCTCTTGTTTGTTCCATTTACAAGCATAGCCAGAGTGTGTTTGGCTTTCGCCACCCATTTTAAATGAATTTTGCTATGCCCTTTTTCGAGGTTAGTATACTGTGCCTCTGTCTAACAGTGACACAGAAGTGATACCCGGAGTAAATCTACGATCTCCCATCCACTCATCAAGATTCCTCTTGAAGAGAGTCAATGAGGGACTTTGCATAACCTGGACTGGGATTTTATTCCAGAGTGAAGGGAGCCTCTAGGTTATGAATCTGTCCCTCCAGCATGTCCTATTTATTTCAGTGCTGAGGTTCAAGTCTCTCAAGCGAGTAGCTCGATGGGATTTGGATTTTCTGAGGTGCAGCATGTCCATTAATTCTGGGTTGGACATGGCTTTATACGTCAGGCACAGATCGCCTCTGAGCAGGTGGTATGCCACTGAGTAGAGCTGGAGTTTCTTTAACCTGGCAGCATATGGCATCTGTTTGAGCCCTTTGATCCTCTTGGTGAGGTTCTTTTGGGGTCTTTCCAGTTGCTGCAGGTGTCTGGTAAAGTACATCCCAAAAGGGGCATTGTACTCAATTATGGGCCTGATGAGGGATGAGTAAAGAGGCACGATGACCTCCCCTGATCTAGATGTGAATCCCTTCATGATTAGGTGGGCTATATAAAATGTTTTTCTAACCACTTTGGCCACGTGGTTGTCGAATGAGAGATTGCTATCAACTTGGGTCCCCAGGTCCCTAATTACTTCTTCCGTACTTAATGGATTACCATCTATGTGGTAATTTGTGGGCACTTTGTTTTTGCCGAAGGGGATGACTATACACTTTTTGGCGTTTAGCTTGAGGCCATGGCTCTGGCACCAGTTGTCTGTTTCTATGAGGCCCTTTTGTAGGTTGCTTGTGTCGGCTGGAGAGTCAGTTATGGCGCCCAGTTTGCAGTCATCTGCGAACTTGGTCAGCCACAGTCCTTCCGTGTTGGCCTGTACCTCCGAGAAATATATACCGAACAAGAGAGGTCCCAGGACTGAGCCTTGTGGGACGCCACTTGTAACTGGTTTGGAGTCTGACATGGCTCCAGCAATTCTAACCATGTGGGTTCTGTCCTTGAGCCAGTTTGCAACCCATCTAGTGACATAGGGGTTTATATTTAAGCTGGTGAGCTTATCTATAATGCCCGAGTGGGGTATTGTATCAAAGGCTTTTGCGAGGTCCAGGTAGGCTGTGTGGACCACCTTCCCCTCGTCAATGGCCTTGGTGACTGTTTCAAAGAAATCAACCAGGTTTAAGAGGCAAGATCTGCCCTTAACAAAGCCGAACTGGGTAGGATCCAGTGTCTGTAGGTCCCCAATATCTTTATTTATGAGGTCCATGATGATCCTTTCCATAGCTTTGCAGACCAAGCTAGTGAGGCTTATGGGGCAATAGTTTCCAGGATCCGTTGAGGCACCACCTTTGTGGAGAGGGACCACTGTTGCTGTATGCCACTCTTTGGGTACATATCCTGTAGTAAGGCTGAGATTGAACAGTAGTTTTATGTTTGGGTTTAGTTCTTCTTGGAGTTCATGTAGGACGCAGCCCGGGACACCATCTGGTCCCATTGATGCTGTATTTTTTGCTTTGGAGAGGGCGGCTCTTACCTGAGCATCTGAGATGTCAGGGGGGCAGCACTCTGCTGGGATAGATATTTACACTTTTGGTGGGGAAGGGGGGGAGAAGTTTGCGCTGAACCTGTCAGCTAGGATGTTGGCAATGTCTGTGGGTTCGGTATATTTTTTGTCATTTTGGACTAATTCTGAGCATATCTGGGAATTCCCACCCAGGTTCCTAACATAACTAAAGAAAGCCTTGTGATTATCCTTAGTGTCCTCTGCAATTTTTCTCTCGAAGCTGGCCTTAGACGATTTTATGAGTGCCCGTAGTTTTTTGCTAATACTGATCAGAGATGCCTTCCCTTTTTGGGATTTTGCTCTATCATGTAGTAGCTTCCTCCTTCTATTTTATAGTTTGTTTATGGCTGGAGTCCACCAGACAGGACGCCTGCCTTTGGAGGATTGGGTCTTGGTTTTATTTGGGATTGCATGATCCATGCATTCCTAAAGGTGTTCATAGAATGCGTTTATAAAGGATTCTGCGGTCTGGGCATTATTTTCCACAGGCCCGGGGGCTTTGAAGGATTCCACCTCGGTTTTGAGGAGTGTGAAATTTGCTTTAGAGAAGTTTTTCACTGTGGTTTCTGGGCAGGGGCTGGGGTCGGGATGTGAATATCTAGTGAGATTAGTTTATGGTCTGCTCTTACCAGTGACGGATACACTTCTGGTCTGGAGCATAGAGTCCCCATGTTGGTGGTGATCAGGTTCAGTATGTTTTCCCCTCTTGTGGGAGTGGTAACAAGTTGTTCCATAGCATTTGAGTTTATAAATTCTAGGAACCTTTGGGCTAGGGTGTTGGAGCTAGAGTAATGCTACCAGTCTATGTTTGGGTAGTTGAAGTCACCCAATATAATGGTGTTTGGAGAGACCTTCATATTTTCCAGTGTTCTCAGGAAGGCCGAGTGGGGTTCCTGGGTTTGGGAGGGTGGTCTGTAGCAGGCTATAAACTGGAAGGCAGTTTTACCCACTGTTAGTTGCACATGGATAGTCTCTGATGCTTCGTGCTGTGCCACCAACCTGGAGGTGTGGGTATCTTTGACGAATATTGATACACCCCCTCCTTTTGTGGTTTGGTCCAAGTTTTGGGGCTGAAAAACATGGTATGAGGTATAACTTGGTAGTGCTGGGGTGCTCTGGGAGTCTTGAACCAGGTTTCTGTTACTGCACAGATATCAATGTTCTCCATGCTAAGGAGAGTTTCGAGTGCATGCATCTTGAGGTTTAGACTTCTGGCATTGAGTAGCATTACTCTTAGTTTCTTATCCCTTGTGATACCTATGGAGGTGGGTTTGTCTTTTGAGCGTTGCCTAAAAAAGGCACTATGGGGGTGGCAAGAGCCTTTGCCAATATCCGAAAGCCCAGGGGTGACAGGTGCAAGCCGTCCCTAGCGAAGCATCGTGGCTTGTCGAGCATGCCATCCCAGGCTGACAGGCATTGGATCCCCTTTGAATGACACCAATACTTAAGCCAATTGTTGAAATTGATCATCTTGTCTTCATATTGTGGCATCATTCTTGGTGAGGGTAAGATGCTACTCAAGGTCAGGGTCATACCGGCCTGGGCTACATGCTCAGAGAGCTCCTCTATGTCTCTTTTCATGTAGTCCAGGGAGGTACGTCTCAGGTCATTCACACCAGCATGGACAATGACTGAGTCATATTTGTACTTGCCTTGGAGTGACCTGAGTGCTTGTGTTATGTGTCGGATCCTAGCGCCCGACAGGCAGCTCACCGTGACCTTCTCCTTGTTCAGCCTGGTGAGCGGGACGTCAGTGTGCCTGACGATAGAGTCACCTATTACAAGTGTATCAGGTGTGTTGTTTAGCCTTAAGGGCTGTGACTGTTCGGCACACTGGCTTTGTGAGCTATGTGGTGCACGTGTTTTGTTTTGGGGTAGCGGTTGCTTGGGTGTCTGCTTTGGAGGTCTCTGTTGCTTAGGCAGATTTTTATTTAGAGCCTCCGAGTATGTTTTTGTGTGTTTATGTGTTTGGTTTGTTGTCGTGGTAGGTCTATGTGAGACTGGAATTGTAGTGAGTGTGGTTTCCTTCTCCTCCTGACTGGTTACGCCAGTACTGAGTTGAGAGAGCTTAGCCTCCAGTTTGGCTGTATGGTTGCATCTCTCACATGTGTTGGAATTTGTTGGGAGGAGGAGAGGGTTGTCTGTGTACATTAGGCAGTTGTAACATTGCCTCGAGATTCCCAGATTCACCAGCTGGACCGGAGAGGAGATTGACAACTGACCTTTGGACATGCTAGAATAGTATTGGGGATTCCTTTAATTGAAAAAAGGGCCAATGGGGAACAAGGTACTCAAGGGGAGTTTGTGAGGGTGTAGTGCTTTTAATTTTTTAGTGCTGACTTATATAATTGCTTTAGTGAGCAAGTGCCAGGCTTTAGAGTAGGAATAGGGTGTTTATTATGAGAACTAGATCAGTTCTAAGGGAAAAAGTGAAGAGCAGACTTTATGGTGCCGAGAATGGTTTAAACTCAATTAAGCGGCGTTGCTCGATGCTGCGCTATGCACAAAATCGTGCAAAGCCGCACTAAAGTGGGTTTTATACAGGGTGGACTTGAAAGAGCTAGAAATTGGCCCAAAATGGCCAATAGACTACCAGATTCTTGTGCTGGGAACACTCCTCCAGGGATAGATAGGCTGCTCTAAGCTCCCCACTGCCACTGGTGAACAAAGAAGCCTCCCTTTATCCAAGAAAGGAAATGTGCAACACAGGAACTTTCCAAAAGTCCAGAATACAGCAAAGCCTGTATTTGGACTACTCTAGGTCAGGAAAGATGGGAAACAAAAAACAAGTAATCTCCGTGGTATCCCCGAAGTCTCAAAACAACCCACTAAATTGTAGTGGGTCTAAAAACAAAACAGTGTAAGAAACTTCTCTGTGTGGAAGATTTTCAGTCCATATATTTCTAGTTAATCACTTTATATTACTCAGATCAGACAATAGTAGTAGAAGTAGCGAACGTAAACTCGTCAAGTCAAAAAGTAATAACAGAAAATATATAATTCTACAGTATTACTAAGTATTCGAAAGTAATCCATGCAAGGCAGGCAGTCTGTTTCCAGTCGAAAATCCTTTATTAAGTACACAGACAAGCGATCCAAGTAAAACAAAAATAGAGTAATAATTTCCTCACAAGCTTTCTAAATATATATATACTTTTTATCAGGCACGGGAGTGGTTTACTGTGCTCTAAAACAAAGTGTTATTGGTACACATGTTAAATTCACATCCCTTCCCACATCAGTGTGACATTCGAGCTGGTCTTGCCCTACCTAGTAGCTGTCATAATAATATATAGCCCTAATGTACTTTAATGGTACATCTTATTTAACCAAATTATTAAGTCTGTGATTTTATACAAGGCAATATTATGAAAATAGAAACTGATTTTTACATGCAAAATGTATATGTATATATTTATATATAATTTTTGATCGCAAAATAACTAAGGTTGATATATTTCCAGCCATGTAGTATATTGCTATATATATATATATATATATATATATATATATATATATATATATATATATATATATAAAAATATATTTATTCGTTAGAAAATGAGAATACTCATTTTATGAGGAATAATTTGAATCACAAGCAGAATAGGGCTTTGCATGATTTAATGAATGACAGAAACATCTCTATTAGGCCAGCTGATAAAGGTGGCCCTAAAGTATTGTTAGATAGAGGGTCATATAACAACAGTATGAATGAAATGTTACAAGATGCCAAATATTATACTCCTATAACAACTTTGGTTGTACAACAGATTATATCTAGAGTTTATAATAATCTTGAGGATATGTATAAATTAGGTGTTCTAGATTATCAATTATATGATTATTTTTGATTGACAATCCCACTATTCCATCTATTCAGGGCGTGCCTAAAATTCATAAAGACCCTATTAACCCCCCGATGAGACCGATTGTATCTGGTCAGAATTGGATAACTGAACACATCTCCGTTTACTTAGAAAAGATCCTAAGACCTTATGTTAACAGTAATAAATTAATATTAAAGGATTCTAAACATTTCTTGTTAGATTGTTATGGTATAACTAAAAATTACTCTGGTGACTTGAATTTGATATTGGTTACAATGGATGTAAATTCGCTATTTACCAATATTCCGAATAATAAGGGGCTAGAGAGTATTTATGAATATCTGATTATGTACTCTGACCTACTGCCCAGCAGAATAGATTTTCTTTGTACACTACTAGAAATAGCCTTGGAAAGCAATGTTTTTTTGTTTAATAGTGATTTCTTTTTGCAAAAGGATGGCGTGGCTATGGGCACTTCGTGTGCCAATAGCTACGCCAACCTAGTTATGGCATTGTGGGAAGAGAAGAAACTTTGTAGTCTAGACTTATTCCGGAAACACGTCTTGTTCTATAGACGTTTCGTAGATGATTTATTTTTTCTATGGAACGGTAGCTTGGATGAATTAATGTCTTTTGACAAACAAGTTAATATGTTAACTCCGTTCCTGAAATTTACTATGAATTATTCCGATCAAAGTATATCGTTCCTGGATGTTAACATATGGCGACTAGTTAATGGAGACTTTAATACTGGGATACACATGAAATCATGTTATAAGAACACACTTCTATACAGGGATAGTATGCACCCTGACCACATATTTTTTAATATTCTAAAAGGGCAAGGAATCAGGGCGTCACGGTTGAATCCATGTCATGATGATTTTGAAAGGGAGTTAGACGACCTTAATATCAAGTTTCGTAACAGGAACTATAAACTGGGGGAAACTGATAGGGCGTTCACTCAGGTTAGAAGTATTAGGGAAGGGAAAGCATGTCCAATATTCTCTGAGTTGGGGTCACGGGTCTATGGAACTAATACTAGTGGCATTACTGATAATGTTAATGATCAGGTCCAACAGAGGTTCCTTCTTTTTTATACACAGGATGTGCACAATATTAAAAACATTATTACCAAACATTGGAACCTGCTCACTTTGGACCCTGAAGTTAGAAAGTATGCAGGAGAACAACCACACTTTACCTATAAAAATAAGAAAATCTGCATAGGCTATTATGTTTTAGAGATTCAATACATCAGATAGATAATGCAAACTTTGAAGGTACACAACCATGCAATCATTGCAACTTTTGTTGCCATATCAATAACATCACTACTTTTGTTCAACCAGTAACTGGACAGGTTTATTCCATCAAAGTTAGTGGTAATTGTGAAACAAAACATGTGATTTACCTTGCGAACTGTGTATCCTGTCATTCCCTTTACATAGGTAAAACGGACAGGATGTTAAAAGAAAGAATAAGAGAGCATCTCACCAGATTCGTATTAGATCGGAGGTGAATGCTTATCTAAGCACATTAGCCAGTATGGCAACCGGCATAGGTTTTTGTTTTCTGT